>NW_027182850.1:1127500-1155000 GCF_041146395.1 Eulemur rufifrons
ACCTAACCCTGACACTAACCTAACACCTAACCCTAACCAGAACCCCTAAAGCTAACCCTGAACCCTATCCCTAACCCTAGCAGTAAACTTTAACCCTAAACCTAAGCCCAACCCGTAACCCTAATCCTATCCTTTTACCCTAAAACTAACCCCTAAACCTAAGCCCTATACCTCACCCTAACTCTAACCCCAATCCTAATTCTAACCATACCCCTTCATAAAACTCTAACCGCTAACCTAACACTAACCAAAAACCCTAAACACTAATCCCTAACCCTAACGCTTAACCTTTACCCTAACCGTTAACCCTCACCCTAAATCTTAACACTGACCCGAACCTTCACCTTTAACTCTAAGCCTAACCCTTAACCCTACAGTAAGGAAGACCCTTAATGCTAATGGGATCCCTTATCCCTAACCCTAACACTACAGCTAAAAATAACCCTAACCTTGGATTCTTAAACCTAACCCCTAACACTTACTTTAACCCCAAACCCTAACCCTAATCTAAGCATTAAACCTAACCCTATCTTTTAACCCTAACGCTAACCCTTACCCTAACGCCTAGATCTAACCCTAAATCTGACCTACCGCCTAATCCTAACCTTAAGCCCTAATGCTAACTCTAACCCTGAACCCTAAACCTACCCGTAACCCTTAACACTAACCCTATCCCTAACCCCCTTACCCTAACTCTGTGAACCCTAACCCTCAACCCTGACCCTAACCTTAAACCTTAATCCTAACCATGCATGAGATGAGCCTCTGCCTTTGTCCTGCGTGACAGTTCAAGCCCAACACCCAGGGTATGATGAAGTGGGGACACAGCCTTGCTCCACACCCATAGTGCCCCGTACATTAGACAGGGCCCGTGCCCTAACACACACCGTTAAATGTAAGCCCTAACCCTATCACTAAACCAAACCCTTCGTAAGCCCTGAATCTAACTCCTAACAGTAACCCTAATCCCTGACCCTTACTCTTGCCTCTCACCCTAAACCTAAACCCAACCACTAAACATAATCCTAATCTCTAACCCTAACAGTAATCCTAACCCTAATTCTAAGCTAAAACTCTAACCCCTAAATCTAATCCTAGTCCCTAACACCTAACCTTACCCTAAACCGAATTCCAATTCTCAGACTTTTTCAATTCAAAAACTTAAAAAAGCCTAGAATCCACCAATGCCGTGTCTGAGATCAGCGTCCACCCCTATGTCCTGCATGACAGGCAGGCGCCAATGTCCAGGGTACTATGGAGTGGAGTCCTGGGGTCTGTAGGCTTGCTAAACTCCAGTTTGGAAGAATTGCTATAGTCATATATAGGGATGCTTACATTTACTTATAGAAAGCAACTATTGATGTGTGATTTGTAGGCTTGCCTTACTCTAGTTTGGATGAAGAAGCTGAATCATATATAGGAATATTAGCTTTGAGTTAGAGGAAGCATCTATGGGGGGTGCTTTTTTGGCTTGTTAAACTCTGGTTTGGAAGAAGTTCGAGAGTCTTATATAGGAACGATATCATTCATTCAGAGAAAGCAATTATAGGGAGTTGGTTTGTAGGCTTGCTAAGCTCTAGTTTGGAGGAAGGCGAGAGTCATATATAGAACGCTTACGTTCACATAAAGCGTCTACGGGGGGACGGATTCTAGGCTTCCTAAACTCTAGCTTGGAAAAAGAGGACAGTTATGTATAGGAACTCTCGGCGGGGGATTTGTAGCATTGCTAAAATCTTAGATTGGAAAAGTTGCGAGAGTCATACATAGGAATGTTAACATTCACTCAATGAAAGCAACTATAAGGGGTGCTTTCCAGGCTGGCTACACTAATTTGGAAAAAGTGCGACAGTCATATATAGGAAGGCTTATATTCACTCAGACAAAGCAATTATGTGTAGGTGTATAGTAGGCATGCTAACTCTAGTTTGGAAAATTTCGAGAGCCATGTATAAGAAAGCTTACAGTAACTTAGAGAAAGCAACGAACAGGGGTGGAGTGTAGACTTGCTAAATTCTAGTTTGGAGGAAGTGCCATAGTCATATATAGGAACGCTTAAATTCATTCAGAGAAAACAGCTGTCGGGGATTTGTTTGTAGACTTATTCAACTCTAGTTTGGAAGAAGTGCGAGAGACATATATAGGAATGTTTACATTGACTCAAAGAAAGCAACTATGGGGGAGTGTTATTTTGGCATGCCAGATGCTAGTTAGGAAGAAGTACAAGACTCATATATAGGAACGCTTACATTCACACAGCGAGAGCAACTACGGAGTAGTGTCAGGTAGACATATTAAAGTCTAGCTTGGGAGAAGTTCCAGAGTCCTATATAGGAAAGGTAACAGCCACTTTGAAAAAGCAAGTCTTGGCGGGTGGTTTGTAGGCCTGCAAAACCTTGTTTTGGTTGAAGTGTGAGAATCATATATGAGAACGCTTACATTCACTAAGAGAAAGCAACGATGGGGTTGTTTGTAGGCTTACTAAACTGCAGTTTAGAAGAAGCAGGAGAATCACATATAGGAGCACATACATTTTGACGCACTGAAAGTAACTATGGGGTGGTGTTTTATAGGCATGCTAAACTCTAGTTTGGAGGAAGTTTGAGACTCACATATAAGAAAGCTTAGAGTCACTTAGAGAAAGCAAATCTCTGGGTGTGGAATGTAGGCCTGCTAAACTCTATTTTGGTTTAAGAGTGAGAGTCATATATGGGAAGGCTTACATTCCCTCAGAGAAAGCAACGACGGCGTGGTGGTTTGTAGGCATACTAAACTCTAGTTTGGAAGAAGTAGGAGAATGATATATGGGAATGCTTACATTCACGTAGAGAAAGCAATTATGGGGTGGCGTTTTTGTAGCCATGCTAATCTCTAGTTTGGAAGAAGTTAAGGAGTAATATATAGGAAAGGGTACAGTCATAGAAACCAACTCTCGGGGGATGTTTTGTACACCTGCAAAACTCCAGTTTGGAAGAAGGGGGAGAGTCATATTGGGGACCGCGTGCATTCACTCAGAGAAATCAACGATGGGATTGTGATTTGTAGGCATAGTCAACTCTAGTTTGGAAGAAGTACGAGAATCGTATATAGGAAAGCTTACCTTCATGCAGAGAAAGCAACTATGGAGTGATGTTTGTATGCCTACTAAAATATAGTTTGGAGGAAGTTCGAGAGCCATATCTGGGAAGCTTACAGTCACTTAGAGAAAGCAACTCTCGGGGGTGTTTCGTAGGCCTGCTAAACTCTATTTTCAATGAAGTGTTAGAATAATATATGGGAACTCAGTGAAAGCAACGTTGTGGTTGTGGTTCCTAGGCATACTAACCTGTAATTTGGAAAAAGCAAGAGAATCACATGTAGAACCGCTTACATTCCGGCACCGAATGCAACTATGGGGTGGTGTTTTGTAGGGTGCAAAACTCTAGTTTGGACGAAGTTTGAGAGTCATATATAGGAAAGTTTAAAGTCACGTAGAGAAAGCAACTCTCTGGGTGTGGAATGTAGAGTTATTTTGGTTGAAATAGTTATTTTGGTTGAAGTGTGAGAGTCATATATGGGAACGCTTACATTCACTCAGAGAAAACAACGTTTGGGTGGTGCTTTGTAGGGTATACTAAACTGTAGTTTGGAAGAAGTACGAGAGTCCTATATAGGAACACTTACATTCACACAGAGAAAGCACTTATGGCATCAGGTTTTGTAGGCATGCTAAACTGCAGTTTGGAAGAAGTTGGAGAACCTTATACAGGAAAGATTACCGTCACCTAGGGAAAGCAACTCTCGGGAGATTTTTTTTGTACACATGCTAAACTCTAATTTGGATGAAGTGTGAGAGTCAAACATGGGACCGCTTACATTCCCTCAGAGAAACAACACTGGGGTGGTTTTTGTAGGCATACTAAATAGTTTGGAAGAAGTACGAGAATGATATTTGGGAACGCTTACATTCACACAGAGAAAGCAACTACGGGGTGGTGTTTTGTAAGCATGCTATAGTTTGGAATAAGTTCTAAACCTGAACAGTCACTTAGAGAAAGCAACTCTTGGTGGGTGATTTTTAGGTCTGCTAAATTGTATTTTGAAAGAAGTACCAGAGTCATATATACTAATGCTTACATTCATGCAAAGAAAAAACCATGGGGTGATGTTTTGTGGGCATGTTAACCTGTAGTTTGGAAGAAGTTGGAGAGTCTTATTTAGGAAAGCTTACAGTCACCTAGAGAAAGTAACTCTCGGGAGAGCCTTTCTTGGCCTGCTAAACTCTACTTTGCATCAATTGTGAGAGTCAAACATGGGAATGCTTTCATTCATTCAGAGAACGCAACGTTTGGGTGGTGGTTTGTAGGCATTCTAAACTGTATTTTGGAGGAAGTACGAGAGTCATGTATATGAACGCTTACATTCAGGCAGAGAAAGCAACTCTGGGGTCGTATTTTTTTGGCATGCTAAACTGTGGTTTGGAAGAAGTTCGAGAGTCTTATATAGGAAAGATTACAGTGACACAGAGAAAACAACTCTCGGAAGTTTATTGGTAGGCTGCTAAACTCTAACTTGGATGAAATGTGAGAACACTTGCATTCATTCACTCAGAGAAAGAAACATGGTGATGGTTTGAAGGCATAATAACTGTAGTTGGGAAGAAGTAGGAGAGTCATATATATGAACCGTTACATTCACGCAGAGAACGCAACTGTGGGGTGACGATGTATGCATGTTAATCTGTAGTTTGGAGGAAGTGCGAGAGTCATATCTGGGGAAAATTACAGTCACTTAGGGAAAGGAACCATCCTGGGTTGGTTTGTAGATCTGCTAAATTCTATTTTGGAAACAGAGTGTGAGTCATATATGGGAACGCTTATGTTCACTCATAGAAAGCAACCACTGCGTGGTGTTTTGTTGGCATGGTGTAGTTTGAAAGAAGTTGGAGATTCTTATATAGGAAAGTTTACAATCACCTAGAGAAAGCAAATCACGGGGTGTTGTTTGTAGGCCTGCTAAACTCTAATTTAGATGAAGTGAGAGAGGCATATATATGAACGCTTATATTGAGGCAGAGAAAGCAACTATAGGGTGGTGTTTTGTAGGCATGCTAAAATATAATTTGGAAGAAGTTCGAAAACAGACAGTCACTTAGAGAAAGCCACTCTCGGCGGTTGATTTTTCGGTGTGCTAAATTGTATTATGAAAGAAGTACCAGAGTCATATATACAAACGCTTACATTCATGCAGAGAAAGCAACTGTGGGGTGGTGTTTTCTAGGCATGCTAAACTCTAGTTTGGACGAAGTTTGAGAATCACATATAAGAAAGCTTAGTCGCTTAAAGCAAACCTCTGGGTGTGGAATGTAGGCGTGCTAAACTCTATTTTGGTTTCAGAGTGAGAGTCATATATGGGAAGGCTTACATTCGCTCAGAGAAAGCAACGATGGTGTGGTGGTTTGTAGGCATACTGAACTCTAGTTTGGAAGAAGTAGGAGAATGATATATGGGAACGCTTACATTCATGCAGAGAAAGCAATTATGGGGTGGCTTTTTTGTAGCCATGCTAATCTCTATTTTGCAAGAAGTTAAAGAGAAATATATAGGAAAGCGTACCGTCATTTATAGAAACCAACTTTCGGGGGATGGTTTGTAGGCCTGCAAAACTCTACTTTGGAAGAAGGGGGAGAATCATATGGGGGACTGGGTACATTCACTCGGAGAAATCAACGATGGGGTTGTGGTTTGTAGGCATACTAAACTCTAGTTTGGAAGAAGGACGAGAATCATATATAGGAACGCTTACATTCATGCAGAGAAAGCAACTATGGAGTGATGTTTGTATGCCTACTAAACGATAGATTGGAGGATGCTCGAGAGTCATATCTGGAAAGCTTACATTCATTTAGAGAAAGCAACTCTCTGGGGGTGGTTCGTAGGCCTGCTAAACTCTATTTTCAATGAAGTGTTCGAATCATATACAGGAACGCTTACATTCACTCAGAGAAAGCAACGTTGGGGTGGCCGTTTTTGAGCATACTAAACTCTACTTTGGAAGAGGTACGAGAAAAATAAATACGAACGCTTACATTAACACAGAGAAAGCAAATACGGGGTGCTGTAGTGCAGGCATGCTAAACTATAGATTGGAAGAAGTTCGAAAGCTGACAGTCACTTAGAGAAAGCAACTCTTGGCGGGTGATTTTTAGGTCTGCTAAATTGTATTTTGAAAGACGTACCAGAGTCATATACAAACGCTTACATTCATGCAGAGAAAGAAACTATGGGGTGATGTGTTGTGGGGATGCTAAACTGCAGTTTGGAAGGTGTTCGAGAGTGTTATATAGGATAGCTTACAGTCACCTAGAGAAAGCAACACTCGGGACAGCTTTACAAGCCTCTAAACACTAATTAGCAGCAATTGTGAGAGTCAAACATGGGAACGCTTACATTCACGGAGAGAACACAACGTTTGGGTGGCTGGTTTTTAAGCATTCTAAACTGTATTTTGGAGGAAGTAGGAGAGTCATATATACGAATGCTTACATTCACGCAGAGAAAGCAACTCTGTGGTCGTATTTTGTTGGCATGCTAAACTGTGGTTTGGAAGAAGTTCGAGAGCCTTATATAGGAAAGATTACAGTGACACAGAGAAAACAACTCTCTGTAGTTTCTTGGTAGGTCTGCTAAACTGTGATTTGGATGAAGTGTGAGAACGCTTGCATTCACTCAGAGAAAGAACTTTGTCGTGGTGGTTTGTAGGAACAACATCTGTAGTTCGAAGAAGTAGGAGAGTCATATATGAACGGTTACATTCACGCAGAGAAAGCAACTGTGGGGTGGCGTATGTAATCATCATAATCTGTAGTTTGGAGGAAGTTCGAGAGTCATATCTGGGGAAAATTAGAGTCACATAGAGAAAGGAACAATCGGGGGCTGGTGTGTAGGTCTGCTAAATTCTATTTTGGAAGAAGAGTGAGAGTCATATATGGGAACGCTTATGTTGACTCAGAGAAATCAACGATGGGACGCTGTATTGTTGGCATGCTAAACTGTAGTTTGGAAGAAGTTCGAGAGTCTTATATAGGAAAGTTTACAGTCACCTTGAGAAAGCAACTCACAGGAGGTGGTTTGTAAGCCGCTAAACTCTAATTTGGATGAAGTGAAAGAGGCATACATGGATACGCTTCATTCACTCAGAGAAAGGTAAATTGGGGTGCCGGTTCGTAGGTATACTAACTCCAGTTTGGAAGAAGTACTAGAGTCATATATATGAACGCTTATATGGACGCAGAGAAAGCAACTATGGGGTGGTGTTTTGCAGGCCTGCTAAAATATAGTTTGGAAGAAGTTCGAAAGCAGACAGTCACTTAGAGAAAGCAACTCTCGGCGGTTCATTTTTCGGTCTGCTGAATTGTATTTTGAAAGAAATACCAGAGTCATATATTCAAACGCTTACATTCATGCAGAGAAAGCAACTCTGGGGTGGTGTTTTCTAGGCATGCTAAACTCTAGTTTGGACGAAGTTTGAGAATCACATATAAGAAAGCTTAGAGTCGCTTAAAGCAAATCTCTGGGTGTGGAATGTAGGCGTGCTAAACTCTATTTTGGTTTCGGAGTGAGAGTCATATATGGGAAGGCTTACATTCACTCAGAGAAAGCAACGATGGTGTGGTGGTTTGTAGGCATACTGAACTCTAGTTTGGAAGAAGTAGGAGAATGATATATGGGAACGCTTACATTCATGCAGAGAAAGCAATTATGGGGTGGCTTTTTTGTAGCCATGCTAATCTCTATTTTGCAAGAAGTTAAAGAGAAATATATAGGAAAGCGTACCGTCATTTATAGAAACCAACTTTCGGGGGATGGTTTGTAGGCCTGCAAAACTCTACTTTGGAAGAAGGGGGAGAATCATATGGGGGACTGGGTACATTCACTCGGAGAAATCAACGATGGGGTTGTGGTTTGTAGGCATACTAAACTCTAGTTTGGAAGAAGGACGAGAATCATATATAGGAACGCTTACATTCATGCAGAGAAAGCAACTATGGAGTGATGTTTGTATGCCTACTAAACGATAGATTGGAGGATGCTCGAGAGTCATATCTGGAAAGCTTACATTCATTTAGAGAAAGCAACTCTCTGGGGGTGGTTCGTAGGCCTGCTAAACTCTATTTTCAATGAAGTGTTCGAATCATATACAGGAACGCTTACATTCACTCAGAGAAAGCAACGTTGGGGTGGCCGTTTTTGAGCATACTAAACTCTACTTTGGAAGAGGTACGAGAGACAAATACTAACGCTTACATTAACACAGAGAAAGCAAATACGGGGTGCTGTAGTGCAGGCATGCTAAACTATAGATTAGAAGAAGTTCGAAAGCTGACAGTCACTTAGAGAAAACAACTCTTGGCGGGTGATTTTTAGGTCTGCTAAATTGTATTTTGAAAGACGTACCAGAGTCATATACAAACGCTTACATTCATGCAGAGAAAGAAACTATGGGGTGATGTGTTGTGGGGATGCTAAACTGCAGTTTGAAAGGACTTCCAGAGTGTTAT
The DNA here is from genome assembly GCF_041146395.1 of Eulemur rufifrons. Lineage (NCBI taxonomy): Eukaryota > Metazoa > Chordata > Mammalia > Primates > Lemuridae > Eulemur > Eulemur rufifrons. The sequence continues at coordinate 1,136,037 of NW_027182850.1, forward strand.
ATAGGATAGCTTACAGTCACCTAGAGAAAGCAACACTCGGGACAGCTATACAAGCCTCTAAACACTAATTAGCAGCAATTGTGAGAGTCAAACATGGGAACGCTTACATTCACGGAGAGAACACAACGTTTGGGTGGTGGTTTGTAGGCATAATAACTGTAGTTCGGAAGAAGTAGTAGAGTCATATATATGAACGGTTACATTCACGCAGAGAAAGAAACTGTTGGGTGGTGTATGTACGCATGTTAATCTATACTTTGGAGGAAGTTCGAGAGTCATATCTGGGGAAAATTGCAGTCACTTAGAGAAAGCAACAATCGGGGGGCGTTTTGTAGATCTGCTAAATTCTATTTTGGAAGAAGAGTGAAATTCATATGTGGGAACGCTTATGTTCACTCAGAGAAATCAACGATGGGGCAGTGTTTCGTTGGGATGCTAAAGTGTAGTTTGGAAGAAGTTCGCGAGTCTTATATAAGAAAGCTTACAGTCACCTAGAGAAAGTAACTCTCGGCAGATTGTTTCTAAGCGTGCTAAACTCTAATTTGCATCAATTGTGAGAGTCCAACATGGGAACGCTTACATTCACTCAGAGAACGCAACGTTTGGGTGGTGGTTTGTAAGCATTCTAAACTGTATTTTGGAGGAAGTAGGAGAGTCATATATACGAATGCTTACATTCACGCAGAGAAAGCAACTGTGTGATCGTATTTTGTTGGCATGCTAAACTGTGGTTTGGAAGAAGTTCGAGAGCCTTATATAGGAAAGATTACAGTGACACAGAGAAAACAACTCTCTGTAGTTTGTTGGTAGGTCTACTAAACTGTAATTTGGATGATGTGTGAGAACGCTTGCATTCACTCAGAGAAAGAACTTTGTCGTGGTGGTTTGTAGGAATAACAACTGTAGTTCGAAGAAGTAGGAGAGTCATATATGAACGGTTACATTCACGCAGAGAAAGCAACTGTGGGGTGGCGTATGTAATCATCATAATCTGTAGTTTGGAGGAAGTTCGATAGTCATATCTGGGGAAAATTAGAGTCATTTAGAGAAAGGAACAATCGGGGGCTGGTGTGTAGGTCTGCTAAATTCTATTTTGGAAGAAGAGTGAGAGTCATATATGGGAACGCTTATGTTGACTCAGAGAAATCAACGATGGGGCGCTGTATTGTTGGCATGCTAAACTGTAGTTTGGAAGAAGTTCGAGAGTCTTATATAGGAAAGTTTACAGTCACCTAGAGAAAGCAACTCACAGGAGGTGGTTTGTAAGCCGCTAAACTCTAATTTGGATGAAGTGAAAGAGGCATACATGGATACGCTTCATTCACTCAGGGAAAGGTAAATTGGGGTGCCGGTTTGTAGGTATACTAACTCCAGTTTGGAAGAAGTACTAGAGTCATATATATGAACGCTTATATGGACGCAGAGAAAGCAACTATGGGGTGGTGTTTTGTAGGCCTGCTAAAATATAGTTTGGAGGCCGGGCGCGGTGGCTCACGCCTGTAATCCTAGCACTCTGGGAGGCCGAGGCGGGTGGATTGCTCAAGGTCAGGAGTTCGAGACCAGCCTGAGCGAGACCCCGTCTCTACTAAAAATAGAAAGACATTATATGGACACCTAAAAATCTATATAGAAAAAATTAGCCGGGCATAGTGGCGCATGCCTGTAGTCCCAGCTACTCGGGAGGCTGAGGCAGTAGGATCGCTTGAGCCCAGGAGTTTGAGGTTGCTGTGAGCTAAGCTGACGCCACGGCACTCACTCTAGCCTGGGCAACAAAGTGAGACTCTGTCTCAACAACAACAAAAAAAAAAAATAAATAAAAAAAATAAAAATAAAATATAGTTTGGAAGAAGTTCGAAAGCAGACAGTCACTTAGAGAAAGCAACTCTTGGCGGTGGATTTTTAGGTCTGCTGAATTGTATTTTGAAAGAAGTACCAGAGTCATATATTCAAACGCTTACATTCATGCAGAGAAAGGAACTGTGGGGTGGTGTTTTCTAGGCGTGCTAAACTCTAGTTTGGACGAAGTTTGAGAATCACATATAAGAAAGCTTAGAGTCACTTAGAGAAAGCAAATCTCTGGGTGTGGAATGTAGGCGTGCTAAACTCTATTTTGGTTTAGATTGAGAGTCATATATGAAAAGGGTTACATTCACTCAGAGAAAGCAACGATGGTGTGGTGGTTTGTAGGCATACTAAACTCTAGTTTGGAAGAAGTAGGAGAATGATATATGGGAACGCTTACATTCATGCAGAGAAAGCAATTATGGGGTGGCTTTTTTGTACCCATGCTAATCTCTAGTTTGGAAGAAGTTATATAGGAAAGCGTACACTCATTTATAGAAACCAACTTTCGGGGGATGAAGGGTAGGCCTGCAAAACTCTACTTTGGAAGAAGTGGGAGAGTCATATTGGGGACCACGTACATTGACTCAGAGAAATCGAGGATGGGGTTGTGTTTTGTAGGCATACTAAACTCTAGTTTGGAGAAAGTACGAGAATCATATATAGGAACGCTTACATTCATGCAGAGAAAGCAACTATGGAGTGAGGTTTGTATGCCTACTAAACTATAGTTTGGAGGAAGTTTAGAATCTTATATAGCAAAGCTTACAGTCACCTAGAGAGAGCAACTCTTGGGAGATGGTTTCTAAGCCTGATAATTTGCACCAACTCTTAAAGTCAAGTATGGGAAGGTTTACATCCACTCAGAACGCAAGGTTTGGGTTGCAGTTTGTGGCCTTAATTGTAGTTCGGAAGAAGTAGGAAAGTCATATATATGAACGGTTACATTCACGCAGACAAACCAGCTATGGAGTGATGTGTGTATGCCTACTAAACTATAGTTTGGAGGATGTTCGAGAGTCATATCTGGAAAGCTTACAGTCATTTAGAGAAAGAAACTCTCGGGGGGTGGTTCGTAGGCCTGCTAAACTCTATTTTCAAAGAAGTGTTAAAATCATATACAGGAACGCTTACATTCACTCAGAGAAAGCAACGTTGGGGTGGCCGTTTGTGAGCATACTAAACTCTACTTTGGAAGAGGTACAAGAGACATAAATACGAACGCTTACATTAACACAGAGAAAGCAAATACGGGGTGCTGTAGTGCAGGCATGCTAAACTATAGATTGGAAGAAGTTCGAAAGCTGACAGTCACTTAGAGAAAGCAACTCTTGGCGGGTGATTTTTTAAGTCTGCTAAATTGTATTTTGAAAGACGTGTCAGAGTCTTATATACAAACGCTTACATTCATGCGTAGAAAGAAACTATGGGGTGATGTGTTGTGGGGATGCTAAACTGCAGTTTGGAAGAAGTTCGAGAGTGTTATGTAGGATAGCTTACAGTCACCTAGAGAAAGCAACACTCAGGAGAGCTTTGCAAGCCTGCTAAACTCTAACAAGCAGCGATTGTGAGAGTCAAACATGGGAACGCTTACATTCACGGAGAGAACACAACGTTTGGGTGGTGGTTTGTAGGCATAATAACTGTAGTTCGGAAGAAGTAGGAGAGTCATATATGAACGGTTACATTCACGCAGAGAAAGCAACTGTTGGGTGGCGTATGTATGCATGCTAATCTGTAGTTTGGAGGAATTTCGAGAGTCATATCTGGGGAAAATTACAGTCACTTAGAGAAAGCAACCATCGGGGGCCATTTTGTAGATCTGCTAAATTCTATTTTGAAAGAAGAATGAGAGTCATATATGGGAACGCTTATGATCACGAAGAGAAATCAACTATGGGGCGGTGGTTTTTTGGCATGCTAAACTGTAGTTTGGAAGAAGTTCGCGAGTCTTACATAGGAAAGTTTACAGTCACCCAGAGAAAGCAACTCTCGGGAGATTGTTTCTAAGCATGCTAAATTCTAGATTGCATCAATTGTGAGAGTCAAACATGGGAACGCTTACATTCACTCAGAGAACGCAACGTTTGGGTGGTGGTTTGTAAGCATTCTAAACTGTATTTTGGAGGAAGTAGGAGAGTCATATATACGAATGCTTACATTCACGCAGAGAAAGCAACTCTGTGATCGTATTTTGTTGGCATGCTAAACTGTGGTTTCGAAGAAGTTCGAGAGCCTTACATAGGAAAGATTACAGTGACACAGAGAAAAACAAATCTCTGTAGTTTGTTGGTAGGTCTGCTAAAGTGTAATTTGGATGAAGTGTGAGAACGCTTGCATTCACTCACAGAAAGAACGTTGTCATGATGGTTTGTAGGAATAAATGCTGTAGTTCAAAAGAAGTAGGAGAGTCATATATGAACGGTTACATTCACGCAGAGAAAGCAACTGTGGGGTGGCCTATGTAATCATCATAATCTAGTTTGGAGGAAGTTCGAGAGTCATATGTGGGAAAAATTAAAGTCACCTAGAGAATTGGAACCATCGGGTGTTGTGTAGGTCTGCTAAATTCTATTTTGGAAGAAGAGTGAGAGTCATATATGGGAACGCTTATGTTCACTCAGAGAAATCAACGATGGGGCGCTGTATTGTTGGCATGCTAAACTGTAGTTTGGAAGAAGTTCAAGAGTCTTATATAGGAAAGTTTACAGTCACCTAGAGAAAGCAACTCACAGGAGGTGGTTTGTGGGCCGCTAAACTCTAATTTGGATGAAGTGAAAGAGGCATACATGGATACGCTTCATTCACTCAGAGAAAGGTAAATTGGGTGCCGGTTTGTAGGTATACTAACTCCAGTTTGGAAGAAGTACGAGAGTCATATATATGAACGCTTATATGGACGCAGAGAAAGCAACTATGGGGTGGTGTTTTGTAGGCATGATAAAATATAATTTGGAAGAAGTTCGAAAGCTGACAGTGACTTAGAGAAAGCAACTCTTGGCGGTTGATTTTGAGGTCTGCTAAATTGTATTTTGATAGAAGTACAAGAGTCATATATAAAATCGGTTATATTTATGCTGAGAAAGAAACTATGTGGTGATGTTTTGTTGGCGTGCTGAAATGTAGTTTCGAAGAAGTTCGACAGTCTTTTATAGGAAAGCTTACAGTCCCCCAGAAGAAGCAACTTTCGAGAGATAGTTTGTAAGCCTGCTAAACTCTACTTTGCATCATTTGGAACAGTCATACTTGGGAACGCTAACATTCTCTCAGAGAACGCAACGTTTGGTTGGTTGTTTGTAAGCATACTAAACTGTATTTTGGAAGAAGTAGCAGAGTCATATATATGAGTGCTTACATTCACGCAGAGAGGGCAACTATGGGGTGGTGTTTTGTAGGCATGCAAATCTCTAGTTGCGAAGAAGTTAAGAGTAATAGGAAAGCTTACAGTCTCACAGAGAAAGCAACCCTTGGGGGCCGGTTTGTGGTTCTGCTAAATTCTATTTTGGATGAAGTGTGAATCATAAATGGGAACGCTAACATTCACTCAGAGAAAGCAAGGTTGCGGTGGTGATTTTTAGTCACACTAAACTGGAGTTTGGAGGAAGTACGAGAATAAAAGAATGCTTACATTCACTCAGAAAAAGCAACGTTGGGGAGGTGGTTGGTAGGTGTACTATACTTTGGAAGAAGTACGAGCGTGATGCATAGGAACGCTTACATTCACGCAAACTATGGGGTGGCCTTTTGTTGGCATGCTAAACTATGTCCCAAAGTCATATATAGTAAAGCTTATAGTGAGAGAAAGCAACTCTCGGGCGGTGTTTTGTAGGTCCGGCAAGTTGCATTTTGAAAGCAGTCCGAGATTCATATAAGGGAAGGCCTATATCCACTCAGAGAAAGCAATGTTAGGCTGGTGGTTTGTAGGCATACTAAACTGTATTTTGGAACTCATATGTATGACTCTCACACTTGATCCAAATTAGAGTTCACCAGGCCTATAAACCACATCCTGAGAGTTGCTTTCTCTAGGTGAATGTAAGCTTTCCTATGTAAAACTCTCGAACTTCTTCCAAACTAAAGTTTAGCATGCCAACAATACACCACCGCATCGTTGCTTTCTCTGAGTGAACATAAGCATTCCCTTATATGAATCACTTTTTCCAAAATAGAATTTAGCAGACCTACAAACCATTCCCCGATGGTTGATTTAGCTATGTGACTGTAATTTTCCCCAGATATGACTCTCAAACTTCCCCCAAAGTATAGATTAACATGCGTACATACACCACCCAACAGTTTCTTTCTCTGCGTGAATGTAACTGTTCATATATATGACTCTCCTACTTCTTCCGACCTACAGTTATTATGCCTACAAACCACCACCCAAACGTTGTGTTCTCTCCGTGAATGTAAGCTTTCCCATATTTGACTCTCACAATTGCTGCTAATTAGTGTTTAGAGGCTTGCAAAGCTGTCCCGAGTGTTGTTTTCTCTAGGTGACTGTAGCTATCCTATATAACACTCTGGAAGTCCTTTCAAACTGCAGGTTAGCATGCCAACAACACATCACCCCATAGTTTCTTTCTCTGCATAAATGTAAGCGTTTGTATATATGACTCTTGTACGTCTTTCAAAATAAAATTTAGCAGACCTAAAAATCACCCGCCAAGAGTTGCTTTCTCTAAGTGACTGTCAGCTTTCGAACTTCTTCCAATCTATAGTTTAGCATGCCTGCACTACAGCACCCCGTATTTGCTTTCTCTGTGTTAATGTAAGCGTTCCTATGTATGTCTCTCGTACCTCTTCCAAAGTAGAGTTTAGTATGCTCACAAACGGCCACCCCAACGTTGCTTTCTCTGAGTGAATGTAAGCGTTCCTGTATATGATTCGAACACTTCATTGAAAATAGAGTTTAGCAGGCCTACGAACCACCCCCAGAGAGTTGCTTTCTCTAAATGACTGTAAGCTTTCCAGATATGACTCTCGAACATCCTCCAATCTATCGTTTAGTAGGCATACAAACATCACTCCATAGTTGCTTTCTCTGCATGAATGTAAGCGTTCCTATAAATGATTCTCGTACTTCTTCCAAACTAGAGTTTAGTATGCCTACAAACCACAACCCCATCGTTGATTTCTCCGAGTGAATATACCCAGTCCCCCATAAGACTCTCCCCTTCTTCCAAAGTAGAGTTTTGCAGGCCTACAAACCATCCCCCGAAAGTTGGTTTCTATAAATGACGGTACGCTTTCCTATATATTACTCTTTAACTTCTTGCAAAATAGAGATTTGCATGGCTACAAAAAAGCCACCCCATAATTGCTTTCTCTGCATGAATGTAAGCGTTCCCATATATCATTCTCCTACTTCTTCCAAACTAGAGTTCAGTACGCCTACAAACGACCACACCATCGTTGCTTTCTCTGAGTGAATGTAAGCCTTCCCATATATGACTCTCACTCTGAAACCAAAATAGAGTTTGGCACACCTACATTCCCCACCCAGAGATTTGCTTTAAGCGACTCTAAGCTTTCTTATATGTGATTGTCAAACTTCGTCCAAACTAGAGTTTAGCATGCCTAGAAACCACCCCACAGTTGCTTTCTCTGCATGAATGTAAGCGTTCATATACATGACTCTCGTACTTCCTCCAAAATACAGTTTAGAATGCCTACAAACCACCACCCAAACGTTGCGTTCTCTGAATGAATGAAAGCATTCCCATGTTTGACTCTCACAATTGATGCAAAGTAGAGTTTAGCAGGCCAAGAAAGGATCTCCCGAGAGTTGCTTTCTCTAGGTGACTGTAAGCTTTCCTAAATAAGACTCTCCAACTTCTTCCAAACTACAGGTTAACATGCCCACAAAACATCACCCCATGGTTTTTTCTTTGCATGAATGTAAGCATTAGTATATATGACTCTGGTACTTCTTTCAAAATACAATTTAGCAGACCTAAAAATCACCCACCAAGAGTTGCTTTCTCTAAATGACTGTTCAGGTTTGGAACTTCTTCCAAACTATAGCATGCTTACAAAACACCACCCCGTAGTTGCTTTCTCTGTGTGAATGTAAGCGTTCCCAAATATCATTCTCGTACTTCTTCCAAACTATTTAGTATGCCTACAAAAACCACCCCAGTGTTGTTTCTCTGAGGGAATGTAAGCGGTCCCATGTTTGACTCTCACACTTCATCCAAATTAGAGTTTAGCATGTGTACAAAAAAATCTCCCGAGAGTTGCTTTCCCTAGGTGACGGTAATCTTTCCTGTATAAGGTTCTCCAACTTCTTCCAAACTGCAGTTTAGCATGCCTAGAAAACCTGACGCCATAAGTGCTTTCTCTGTGTGAATGTAAGTGTTCCTATATAGGACTCTCGTACTTGTTCCAAACTACAGTTTAGTATGCCCTACAAACCACCACCCAAACGTTGTTTTCTCTGAGTGAATGTAAGCGTTCCCATATATGACTCTCACACTTCAACCAAAATAACTCTATTTCAACCAAAATAACTCTACATTCCACACCCAGAGAGTTGCTTTCTCTACGTGACTGTAAACTTTCCTATATATGACTCTCAAACTTCGTCCAAACTAGAGTTTTGCAAGCCTACAAAACACCACCCCATAGTTGCATTCGGTGCCGGAATGTAAGCGGTTCTACATGTGATTCTCTTGCTTCTTCTAGGAACCACAACCACAACGTTGCTTTCACTGAGTTCCCATATATTATTCTAACACTTCATTGAAAATAGAGTTTAGCAGGCCTACGAAACACCCCCGAGGGTTGCTTTCTCTAAGTGACTGTAAGCTTCCCAGATATGGCTCTCGAACGTCCTCCAAACTATATTTTAGTAGGCATACAAACATCACTCCATAGTTGCTTTCTCTGCGTGAAGGTAAGCGTTCATATATACAATTCTCGTACTTCTTCCAAACTAGAGTTGACTATGCCTACAAATCACAATCCCATCGTTGATTTCTCTGAGTGAATGCACGCGGTCCCCAATATGACTCTCTCCCACTTCCAAACTGGAGTTTTGCAGGTGTACAAAACATCCCCCGAGAGTTGGTTTCTATGACTGTAACCTTTCCTATATATTACTCCTTAACTTCTTCCAAACTAGAGATTAGCATGGCTACAAAAACGCCACCCCATAATTGCTTTCTCTACGCGAATGTAAGCGTTCCCATATATCATTCTCCTACTTCTTCCAAACTAGAGTTTAGTATGCCTACAAACCACCACGCCATCGTTGCTTTCTCTGAGGGAATGTAAGCCTTCCCATATATGACTCTCACTCTTAAACCAAAATAGAGTTTAGCAGGCCTACATTCCACACCCAGAGATTTGCTTTCTCTATGTGACTCTAAGCTTTCTTATATGTGATTCTCAAACTTCGTCCAAACTAGAGTTTAGCATGCCTATAAAACACCACCCCATAGTTACTTTCAGTGCGTCAAAATGTATGTGCTCCTATATGTGATTCTCCTGCTTCTTCCAAACTGCAGTTTAGTAAGCCTACAAACAACCCCATCATTGCTTTCTCTGAGTGAATGTAAGCGTTCTCATATATGACTCTCACACTTCAACCAAAACAGGGTTTTGCAGGCCTACAAATCACCCGCCAAAACTTGCTTTTTCAAAGTGGCTGTTACCTTTCCTATATAGGACTCTGGAACTTCTCCCAAGCTAGACTTTAATATGTCTACCTGACACTACTCCGTAGTTGCTCTCGCTGTGTGAATGTAAGCGTTCCTATATATGAGTCTTGTACCTCTTCTTAACTAACATCTGGCATGCCAAAATAACACTCCCCCATAGTTGCTTTTTTTGAGTCAATGTAAACATTCCTATATATGTCTCTCGCACTTCTTCCAAACTAAAGTTGAATAAGTCTACAAACCAATCCCCGACAGCTGTTTTCTCTGAACGAATTTAAGCGTTCCTATATATGACTATGGCACTTCCTCCAAACTAGAGTTTAGAAAGCCTACACTCCACCCCTGTTCGTTGCTTTCTCTAAGTTACTGTAAGTTTTCCTATACATGGCTCTCAAAATTTTCCAAACTAGAGTTAGCATGCCTACTATACACCTACACATAATTGCTTTGTCTGAGTGAATATAAGCCTTCCTATATATGACTGTCGCACTTTTTCCAAATTAGAGTGTAGCCAGCCTGGAAAGCACCCCTTATAGTTGCTTTCATTGAGTGAATGTTAACATTCCTATGTATGACTCTCGCAACTTTTCCAATCTAAGATTTTAGCAATGCTACAAATCCCCCGCCGAGAGTTCCTATACATAACTGTCCTCTTTTTCCAAGCTAGAGTTTAGGAAGCCTAGAATCCGTCCCCCCGTAGACGCTTTATGTGAACGTAAGCGTTCCTATATATGACTCTCGCCTTCCTCCAAACTAGAGCTTAGCAAGCCTACAAACCAACTCCCTATAATTGCTTTCTCTGAATGAATGATATCGTTCCTATATAAGACTCTCGAACTTCTTCCAAACCAGAGTTTAACAAGCCAAAAAAGCACCCCCCATAGATGCTTCCTCTAACTCAAGGCTAATATTCCTATATATGATTCAGCTTCTTCATCCAAACTAGAGTAAGGCAAGCCTACAAATCACACATCAATAGTTGCTTTCTATAAGTAAATGTAAGCATCCCTATATATGACTATAGCAATTCTTCCAAACTGGAGTTTAGCAAGCCTACAGACCCCAGGACTCCACTCCATAGTACCCTGGGCATTGGCGCCTGCCTGTCATGCAGGACATAGGGGCGGACGCTCATCTCAGACACGGCATTGGTGGATTGTAGGCTTTTTTAAGTTTTTGAATTGAAGAACTCTGAGAATTGGAATTCGGTTTAGGGTAAGGTTAGGTGTTAGGGACTAGGATTAGATTTAGGGGTTAGGGTTTTAGGTTAGAATTAGGGTTAGGATTACTGTTAGGGTTAGAGATTAGGATTATGTTTAGTGGTTGGGTTTAGGTTTAGGGTGAGAGGCAAGAGTAAGGGTCAGGGATTAGGGTTACTGTTAGGAGTTAGATTCAGGGCTTACGAAGGGTTTGGTTTAGTGATAGGGTTAGGGCTTACGTTTAACGGTGTGTGTTAGGGCACGGGCCCCGTCTAATGTACGGGGCACTGTGGGTGTGGAGCAAGGCTGCGTCCCCACTTCATCTTACCCTGGGTGTTGGGCTTCAACTGTCACGCAGGACAAAGGCAGAGGCTCATCTCACGCATGGTTAGGATTAAGGTTTAAGGTTAGGGTCAAGGTTGAGGGTTAGGGTGAGGGTTAACAGTTAGAGTTAGGGTAAGGGGGTTAGGGATAGGGTTAGGGTTAAGGGTTAGGTTTATGGTTCAGGTTTAAGGTTAGCATTAGAGGGTAGGGTTAGTGTAACTGTAGGTCAGTGTTGCGGTTAGATCTCTAGGCATTAGGGCAAAGGTCAGGGTTAGGGTTAAGAGTTAGGGTTAAGTTTAATGGTTAAGGATTGGGATTAGGGTTGAGGATTAGGGTTAAGATTATGGGTAATGACTCAGGATCAAAGGTTAGGGTTATTTTTAGGCGTAGGGTTAGCGTAAGGGGTTAGGGTTAGTGTTAGTGTTGTTGGTAGGGTTAAGGTTAGGGTTGGCGTTTCAGAATTAGGGATTAGGTGTTATGGTTATGGCTAGGAGTTAGCGTTAGATTTACGGTACAGGTCTTGTTCTCAGGGTGTCATGCATTAACGTTAAGATAAGGGGTTAAAGTTAGGGTTACGGTGAGCTTTACCTGTTAAGGTGAGCAGTAGGATCAGGGTTAGGTGTTATGTTCTGGGTTAGGGTTATGGGTGAGGGGTAGGGTTTATCCTTAGGGCACGGGCCCTGTATGCACTAGGAGGCGAAGTTAGGGGTCTGTGATGGTCGCTGGGAACCCACTCTATCGCACACAGTGTATGGGCCTCTGGGTTTCATGCAGGACACTGTGGCAGAGCCGGCTTTCATGCATGGATTAGTAGGATTGTAGGCTTTCAAAACTCTGAGAAAGCAAGAAGTCTGAGAATTAGATTTCAGGTTAGGATTACGGCACGGTTTAGGGATGAAGATTAGTGGTTAGGGTGAGGGCTTAGGGTTAAGGGTTAGGGTTAGGGTTAGGGTTGCTGGTAGGGTGAAGGTTAGGTTTGACGTTTTAGAATTAGGGATGAGGTGTTACGGTTATGACTATGGTTTAGGATTAGAATTACGGGATAGGGCTTCTTCTCAAGGTGTTATGCATTCACGTTAAGTTAAGGGGCTAAGTTAGGGTTACGGGGAGGTTTATGTTTTAAGGTGAGCAATAGGATCAGGGTTAGGTGTTATGTTCAGGGTGAGGGTTATCTGTTAGGGGTAGTGTTTATACTTAGCGTACGGGCCCTGTCTGCACTGGGCGGGGGGCGGGGGTTAGGGGGATGGGATTGTCCCCGGGAACACACTCTATCGTACGCTGGGTATGGGCTCCTGGGTTTCATGCAGGACACAGTGGCAGAGCCCCCTTTTACTCATGGCATGGGAGGATTGTAGGCTTTCTAAACTCTGAGAAAGCAAGAACTCTGAGAATTAGATTTAGCAGTAGGATTCTGGTAATGTTTAGGGATGAAGATTAGTGTCAGGGTGGGGTCTTGGGTTAGGGGTTGGGGTTAAAGGTTAGTGTTAGGTTTAACAGTTACAGTTAGGTTTACGGTTAAGTCTCAGGGTTCGGGTTAAGGTTTGGGTTTAGCGTTTGGCACAGGGGTAGGCTTCAGTGTTAGCTTCATGGTTAAAGATTAGGAGTAGGGTTAGTGTGAGGGTTAAGGGTAAGGGTCAAGATTAAGGGTTCAGGTTGGGGTTAGGCTTAGGTTTAGGGTTAGGGGTCAAGGGTTAGGATTAGGGTTAAGTGTTGGGCTTAGGGTTGGGGTTTAGTGTTAAGTTTATCGTTAAGGATTAGGGTTAGGGTCAGGGTTAAATGCTTGGGTGCGGGTAATGGTTAGGGTCAGGGTTAAGGTTCATGGATAGGGTTAGTGTTAAGGGTTTACGGGTAGGTTTAGGGTTCAGGGTTAGAGTTAGCATTAGGGCTTAAGGTTAGGATTAGGTGGTAGGTTAGATTTTAGGGTTAGATCTAGGCGTTAGAGTAAGGGTTAAGAGATAGGGTTAGGTTTAATGCTTAGGATTAGGGTTAGGGTTTGGGGTTAAAGTAAGTGTTAGGGGTTGGGTTTAAGGATCAAAGGTTAGTGTTATTTTTAGCTGTAGTGTTAGGGTTAGGGATAAGGGATAAGGTTGGCGTGAGGGTTTTCCTTACTGTTAGGGTTAAGGTCAGGCTTAGATTAAAGGTTAAGGTTAGGGTCAGCGTTAAGGGTTAGGGTGAGGGTTAACGGTTACGGTAAAGGTTAAGCGTTAGTGTTAGGGATTAGCGATTAGGGTTTTTGGTAAGTGTTAGGGTTAGGAGTTAGTGTTTTATGAAGGGGTATGGTTAGAATTAGGATTGGGGTTAGTCTTAGGGTTAGGTTTAGGAGTTAGGTTTAGGGTAAAAGGATAGGATTAAGGTTAAGGGTTGGGCTCGGGTTTAGGGTTAAAGTTTAGTGTTAGGGTTAATGTTTAGTGTTATGGTCCAGTTTAAGTGTTAGGGTGAGGGTTAACGGTTAGGATTAGGCTTAGAGGTTGGGGATATAGTTAGGGTTCAGTGTTAGGGTTAGATTTAGGGTTCAGGGTTAAGGTTAGCTGTAGGGGTTATGGTTAGGGTTAGGTGTTAGGTTAGTGTCAGGGTTAGGTCTAGTCGTGAGGGTAAGGTTTAGGGTTAGCTTTAAGAGCTAGGGTTAGGTTTAATGGTTAGGATTAGGATTACGGTTAAAGGTTAGGGTAATGCTCAGGGTTAGGGTGAAGGGTTAAGGGTTTTTGTTAGGCACAGCGTTGGGGTTAGAAGTAAGGGTTACTGTCAGTGTTAGGGTTGTAGGCAGGGTTACGGTTAGAGTTAGCGGTTTAGAATTAGGGTTAGGGATTAGGTGTTACAGTGACGACTAGGAGATAGGGTTAGAATTATGGGATAGGGGTTGTTCTCTGGAAATGGGTTATGCACTAACGTTAGGATAAGAGGTTAAAGTTAGGCTCATGGTGAGGTTTACGTGTTAAGGGGAGAAATAGGAACAGGGTTAGGTGTTATGTTCACGGTGAGGGATATCTGTTACAGGTATTGTTTATGCTTAGCGCACGGGCCCTGTCTGCCTTAGGCGGGGGTGGGGGGAGGTTAGGGGACTGGGATTGTCACCAGGATCCCACTGTATCGTACTCTGGGTATGGGCCCGTAGGTTTGATGCAGGACACAGTGGTAGAGCCTCCTTTCACGCATGGCATGGGAGGATTGCAGGCTTTCTAAACTCTAAGAAAGCAAGAAGTCTGAGAATTAGATTTAGGGTTAGGATTCTGGTTAGGGTTAAGGATGAAGTTTAGTGTTAGGGTGAGGGCTTAGGGTTAGGGATTAGGGTTAGGGTTAATGGTTACTCTTAGGTTTAACGGTTACAGTTCGGTTTAGGGTTGAGGTTTACGGTTAGGGTTAAGATGAGGGATTAGGGTTTGGTATAGGGTTAGGGTTAAGTACAGGGTTAGGGTTAAGTGTTAGGTTTACGGTTGAAGATTAGGATTAGGGTTAGGATTAAAGGTTAGCGTGAGAGTTAACGGTTAGGGTTAAGGTTAAGAGTTAGGGTTAGGGTTTAGGTTTAGGGTTATGGGTTAGGGTTAGCTTTAGGGTTCGAGTTATGTATTAGGGTTTGTGTTAGAGGTTAGGGTTAGGTTTACTGGTCACGGTTAGGGTTACGTTTAGGGGTTAGCATTAGGGTTAAGGATTAGGTTTAGGATAAGGGTTTAGAGTTAGTGTTGGGCTTTAGGCTCGGGGCTTAGGTTCAGGGTCAGGGGTTAGCGTTGGTGGTAGGGCTTAGATTTATCGGTCAGTTTAAGGGCACAGGACCTGGTTAATCTACTGTGAGAGGGGTGCGGTCGGAGTCATCACGAAAGCACAACATCATTCCCTGGTCCCTGGGACAAGACCTACATGCAGGACTCAGGCGGAGCCTCATCTCACACATGGCATGGCTGTATTGTAGGCTTGCTTCACTCGGGAATGGAAGTAGTGTGAGAATTAGGGTTAGGGTTGGGGTTAGGGGTTTCGAGTTAGGGGTTAGGCTTGGAGTCAGGGTCAGGTGCTAGGGATTAGTGGTTAGGGTTAGAGTTAGTGTTACGGGTTAGGTGTTAACTCTGGTTTAGGGGGCCAGGGTAAGGTTTAGGTTTGGAGTTAGCGTTAGTGTTAAGGGATAGGGTTAGGGTTAAGGGTTAGGCTTAGGGTAAGGGTTCAGGTTTAGGGTTAGGGTCAGGGTTAAGGTTTAGGGTGAGGGTTAACAGTTAGGGATAGGGTTAGGGGGTTAGGGATAGGATTAGGTTTAAGGGTTAGGTTTATGGTTCAGGTTTAAGGTTAACATTAGGGGGTTAGGGTTAGTGTTAACTGTAAGTCAGTGTTAGGGTTAGATCTCTAGGCATTAAGGTAAAGGTTAGGTTTAAGGTTAAGTGTTAGGGTTATGTTTAATGGTTAGGCTTGGGATTAGGGTTAAGTGTTAGGGTTAAGGTTAGGGGTTATGACTAAGGATCAACGGTTAGGGTTATTTTTATGCGTAGGGTTAGGGTAAGGTGTTAGGGTTAGTGTTAGTGTTGTTGGTAGGGTTAAGGTTAGGGTTGGCGTTTCAGAATTCGGGATCAGGTGTTATGGTTATGGCTAGGAGTTAGCGTTAGAATTACAGTATAGTGCTTTTTCTCAGGGTGTCATGCATTAACGTTAAGATAAGGTGTTAAAGTTAGGGTTATGGTGAGCTTTACCTCTTAAGGTGAGCAGTATGATCAGGGTTAGGTGTTATGTTCTGGGTTAGTCTTATGGGTGAGGGGTAGGGTTTATGCTCTGGGCACGGGCCCTGTATGCACTAGGAGGCAAAGATAGGGGTCTGTGATGGTCGCTGGTAACCTACTCTATCGTATGCAGTGTATGGGCCTCTGGTTTCCTGCAGGACACTGTCGCAGAGCGGGCTTTCATGCATGGCTTAGTAGGATTGTAGGCTTTCAAAACTCTGAGAAAGCAAGAAGTCTGAGAATTAGATTTCGGGTTAGGATTACGGCACGGTTTAGGGATGAAGATTAGTGTTAGGGTGAGGGCTTAGGGTTAAGGGTTAGGGTTAGGGTTAGGGTTGATGGTAGGTTGAAGTTTAGGGTTGGTACTTTAGAATATGGATGAGGTGTTATGGTTATGGCTAGGGATTAGGTTTAGAATTATGGGATAGGGCTTCTTCTTTGGGTGCTATGCATTAACGTTAACATAAGGGGATAAATTAGTGTTATGGTTAGGTTTATGTTTTAAGGTGAGCAACAGGATCAGGGTTAGGTTTTATGTTTGGAGTTAGGGTTATCTGTTAGGGATAGTGTTTTTGCTTAGCGCACGGGCCCTGTCTTCACCAGGAGGGGGGGGTTAGGGACTAGGATTGCCACTGGGAACCCGCTCTATCATGCACTAGTTATGGGCCCCCGGGTTTCTTGCAGGACACAGTGGCAGAGCCTCCTTTTACTCATGACATGGGAGAATTGTAGGCTTTCTAAACTCTGAGAAAGCAAGAAGTCTGAGAATTAGATTTAGGGGTAGGTTTATGGTAATGTTTAGGGATGAAGGTTAGTGTTAGGGTGCGTTCTTAAGGTCAGTGGTTAGGGTTAAAGGTTAGTGTTAGGTTTAACCGTTACAGTCAGGTTTATGGTTATGTTTTAGGGTTAGGGTTAAGGTTAAGGTTTAGCGTTTGGTACAGTGTTAGGCTTAAGTTTTAGCTTTAGGGTTAAAGATTAGGATTAGGGTTAGGGTTAAGGGCTAGTGTGAGGGTTAATGATAAGGATCAAGACTAAGGGCTAGGGTTTTTGTTAGTGTTAGGAATAAGTCTTCGTGTAGGCTTTAGGGTTAGCGTTAAGTGTTATGGTTAGGGTTAGGTTTAGGGTTCATGGTTAGTGTTATGTTTAGGGGTTAGTGTTAGGGTTAGGGCTTAGGTTTAGGGTAAGGTTTTAGAGTTCGTGTTCAGCGTTACGGTCGGAGCTTATGTTTACCGTTAGGGGTTAGTGTTAGTGTTAGGGCTGAGATTTAGCTTTTAGTTTAAGGGCACAGGACCTGTTTTATCTACGGTGAGAAGGGTGCTGTCGGAGTCTCCACGAAAGCACAAAATCGTTCCCTGATCCTTGGGAAAGGACCTACATGCAGGACTCAGGTGGAGCCTCATCTCACGCATAGTATAGCTGTATTGTAGGCTTGCTTCACTCTGAGAATGGAAGTAGTGTGAGAATCAGGGTTAGGGTTTGGGTTAGGGGTTTGGAGTTTGGGATTATGGTTCGAGTCAGGGTTAGGTCCTAGGGATTAGGAGTTAGGGTTAGTGTTAGGGATAGGGGTTAGTTGTTGGGTTTGGGTTAGGGTGCTAGGGTTAGGTTTAGGGTTGGGGTTAATATTAGGGTTAGCGTTTAGGGTTAAAGGATAGGATTATGGTTAAGGGTTTGGCTTAGGGTTAGGGTTAAGGGTTAGTGTTAAGGTTTAGGGTTAAGTTCAGGGTTACGTGTTAGGGTGAGGGTTAACAGTTAGGGTTATGGTTAGCGTCTTAGGGATAGGGTTAGGGTTAGAGTTAGGGGTTAGGATTAAGGGTGAAGTGTTAGGGTTATTTTTAGGCATAGTTTTAAAGTTAGGGGCTAGGGTAATGTTTGGTTTGATGGTAGGTTTAAGGTTAGGGTTAGCAGTTTAGAATTCGCATTAGGGATTAGGTGTTATGGTTATGGCTTGGAGTTAGGGTTAGAATTCAGAGATAGGAGTTGTTCTCAGGGTAAGTGTTATGCATTAACGTTATGATAAGGGGTTAAATTTAGGGTTATGGTGAGATTTACATTTTAAGGTGAGCAATGGGATCAGGGTCAGGTGTTATGTTAAGGGTTATGGTTAGGGGTGAGGGGTAGGGTTTATGCTTACGACTCGGGCCCTGTCTGCACTAGGCAGGGGGGGAGGGGTTTGGGGTTGCGATTGTCGTCGGGAACCCACTCTAGTGTATGCTGAGTATGGGCACTGGGGTTTCCGGCAGGACACAGTGGTAGAGCCTCCTTTTATTCATGGCATGGGAGGATTGTAGGCTTTCTAACGCTGAGAAAGCAAGAAGTCTGATAATTAGATTTAGGGTTAGGATTATAGTTAGGGTTAGGAATGAGGTTAGTGCTAGGGTGAGGGATTAGGGCTAGGGATTATGGGTAGACTTAAGGTTAAATGTTAGAGTTAGGTTTAACGGTTACAGTTAGGTTTAGGGTTACGTTTTAGGGTGAGGGTTATGGTTAGGGGTTAGGGTTTGGTACAGGGTTAGGGTTAAGTGTTAGGTTTAGGGTTAAAGATTAGAATTCGGATTAGGGTTGACGGTTAGTGTGAGTGTTAATGTTTAAGTTTGTGTTTAAGGGTTAGGGTTAGGGTTTAGGGCTAGTGTTAAGCGTTCGTGTTAGATTTAGGGTTAGAGTAAAGTGTTATGGTTAGGGTTATGGGTTAGCATTAGGGTTAAAGGTTAAGGGTTAGGTTTATTTTCAGGCACAGGGTTAGGATTAGGTGTTAGGGTTAGTGTTACCGTTAAGGTTTTTTGTAGGCTCAAGGTTAGGTTTAGCAGTTTAGAATTAGGGTTAGGGATTAGGTGTTATGGTTATGGTAGGGAGGTAGGGTTAGAATTATGGCATAGGGGTTGGTCTCAGGGTCAGTTTTATGCTTAAAGTTAGGGTAAGCGGTTAAAGTTAGTGTTACGGTGAGCTTTATGTGTTAAGGTGAGCAATAGGATCAGGGTTAGGTTTTATGTTCAGGGTTAGGGTTATGAGTGAGGGGTAGAGTTTATACTTAGGGTTAGGGTTAGGGTTAGGGTTTAGGCTTAAGGATCAAGGGTTAGGGTTAGGGTTAGTGTTAGGGCTCGGGTTAGGGTCAGATTCAGGGTCAGGGGTCAGGGTCAGGGTCAGAGGTTAGGGTTAGGGGTTAGGGTTAGAGTTAGGGGTTAGGGTTAGGGTTAGGGGTTAGGGTTAGGGTTAGGGTAAGGGTAAGGGTTAGGGTTAGGGGTTA
>NW_027182850.1:1162500-1175000 GCF_041146395.1 Eulemur rufifrons
AGTGATGACTAGGAGATAGGGTTAGAATTATGGGATAGGGGTTGTTCTCAGGAAATGGGTTATGCATTAACGTTAGGATAAGAGGTTAAAGTTAGGCGCACGGTGAGGTTTACGTGTTAAGGGGAGAAATAGGAACAGGGTTGGGTGTTATGTTCAGGGTTAGGGTTATCAGTTAAAGGTATTGTTTATGCTTAGCGCACAGGCCCTGTCTGCATTAGGCGGACGGGGGGAGTTTAGGGGGCTGGGATTGTACCCGGGAACCCACTCTATCATACTCTGGGTATGGGCCCGTGGGTTTCATGCAGGACACAGTGGTAGAGCCTCCTTTAACACATGGCATGTGAGGATTGCAGGCTTTCTAAACTCTAAGAAAGCAAGAAGTCTGAGAATGAGATTTAGGTTTGGATTATGGTTAGGGTTAAGGATGAAGTTTAGTGTTAGGGTGTGGGCTTAGGGTTAGGGATTAGGGTTAGGGTTAAAGATTACTCTTAGGTTTAACGGTTACACTTTGGTTTAGGATTGAGGTTTACGGTTAGGGTTAAGATGAGCGGTTAGGGTTTGGTACAGGGTTAGGGTTAAGTGTTAGGTTTAGGGTTGAAGATTAGGATTAGGGTTAGGATTAAAGGTTAGCGTGAGAGTTAACGCTTAGGGTTAAGGTTAAGCGTTAGGGTTTATGGTTAGGGTTAGGGTTAGGGTTAGTTTTAGGGTTAGAGTTATGTGCTATGATTTGTGTTAGAGGTTAGGGTTAGGTTTACTGGGCACGGATAGGGTTACGTTTAGGGGTTAGCATTAGGGTTAGTGTTAGGGTTAAGGGATAGGATTAGGGTTAAGTGTTGGGCTTAGGGTTAGGTTTTAGTCTTAGGGTTAGCATTAAGGATTAGGGTTAGGGTCAGGGTTAAATGCTTGGTTGCGGGTAATGGTTAGGGTCAGGGTTAAGGTTCACGGATAGGGTTAGTGTTAAGGGTTATGGGTAGGTTTAGGGTTCAGGGTTAGAGTTAGCATTAGGGCTTAAGGTTAGGATTAGGCGGTAGGTTAGATTTAGGGTTAGATCTAGGAGTTAGGGTAAGGGCTAGCGTTAGGGTTAAGAGATAGGGTTAGGTTTAATGCTTATTATTAGGGTTAGGGTTTGGGGTTAAAGTAAGTGTTAGGGGTTAGGTTTCAGGATCAAAGGTTAGGGTTATTTTTAGCTGTAGTGTTAGGGTTAGGGATAAGGGATGCCATTATCATTAAGGGTCTTCCTTACGGTAGGATTAAAGGATAGGCTTAGAGTTAAAGGTTAAGGTTAGGGTCCGTGTTAAGATTTAGGGTGAGGGTTAACAGTTAGGGTAAAGGTTAAGCGTTAGGGTTAGGGATTAGTGATTAGGCTTTTTGGTAAGTGTTAGGGTTAGCGGTTAGGAGTTAGTGTTTTATGAAGGGGTATGGTTAGAATTAGGATTGGGGTTAGAGTTAGGGTGAGGTATAGGGGTTAGGTTTAGGGGTTAGTTTTAGGTTAAAAGGATAGGATTAGGGTTACGGGTTGGGCTTAGGTTTAGGGTTAAAGTTTACTGCTAGGGTTAGGGATAGGGTTCAGGGTTAGCTTTAGGGGTTCTGGTTAGGGTTAGGTGTTAGGTTAGTGTCAGGGTTAGGTCTAGTCGTGAGGGTAAGGTTTAGGGTTAGCTTTAAGAGCTAGGGTTAGGTTTAGTGGTTAGGATTAGGATTAGGGTTAAGGGTTAGGGTAAGGCTTAGGGGTTAGGGTGAAGGGTTAGGGTCAAGGGTTAGGGTTTTTGTTAGGCATAGCGTTGGGGTTAGAAGTAAGGGTTACTGTCAGTGTGAGGGTTGTAGGTAGGGTTCCGGTTAGGGTTAGCGGTTTAGAATTAGGGTTAGGGATTAGGTGTCACAGTGATGACTAGGAGATAGGGTTAGAATTATGGGATAGGGGTTGTTCTCAGGAAATGGGTTATGCATTAACGTTAGGATAAGAGGTTAAAGTTAGGCGCACGGTGAGGTTTACGTGTTAAGGGGAGAAATAGGAACAGGGTTGGGTGTCATGTTCAGGGTTAGGGTTATCTGTTAAAGGTATTGTTTATGCTTAGCGCACGGGCCCTGTCTGCATTAGGCGGGCGGGGGGAGTTTAGGGGGCTGGGATTGTACCCGGGAACCCACTCTATCATACTCTGTGTATGGGCCCGTGTGTTTCATGCAGGACACAGTGGTAGAGCCTCCTTTCACGCATGGCATGGGAGGATTGCAGGCTTTCTAAACTCTAAGAAAGCAAGAAGTCTGAGAATTAGATTTAAGGTTAGGATTATGGTTAGGGTTAAGGATGAAGTTTAGTGTTAGGGTGAGGGCTTAGGGTTAGGGCTTAGGGTTAGGGTAAAGGTTACTCTTAGGTTTAACGGTTACACTTTTTTTTAGGGTTGAGGTTTACGGTTAGGGTTAAGATGAGGGGTTAGGGTTTGGTACAGGGTTAGGGTTAAGTGTTAGGTTTAGGGTTGAAGATTAGGATTAGGGTTAGGATTAAAGGTTAGCGTGAGTGTTAACGCTTAGGGTTAAGGTTAAGAGTTAGGGGTTAGGGTTAGGTTTAGGGTTCGTTTTAGGGTTAGAGTTATGTGCTATGGTTTGTGTGAGAGGTTAGGGTTAGGTTTACTGGTCACGGTGAGGGTTACGTTTAGGGGTTAGCATTAGGGTTAGGGTTAAGGGATAGGATTAGGGTTAAGTGTTGGGCGTAGGGTGAGGGTTTAGTGTTAGGGTTATCATTAAGGGTTAGGGGTAGGGTCAGGGTTAAATGCTTGGGTGCGGGTAATGGTTAGGGTCAGGGTTAAGGTTCACGGATAGGGTTAGTGTTAAGGGTTACGGGTAGGTTTAGGGTTCAGGTTTAGAGTTAGCATTAGAGCTTAAGGTTAGGATTAGGCGGTAGGTTGGATTTAGGGTTAGATCTAGGCATTACGGTAAGGGCTAGCGTTAGGGTTAAGAGATAGGGTTAGGTTTAATGCTTAGGATTAGGGTTAGGGTTTGGGGTTAAAGTAAGTGTTAGGGGTTAGGTTTAAGGATCAAAGGTTAGGGTTATTTTTAGCTGTAGTTTTAGGGTTAGGGATAAGGGATCCCATTAGCATTAAGGGTCTTCCTTACTGTAGGGTTAAGGGTTAGGATTAGAGTTAAAGGTTAAGGTTAGGGTCAGTGTTAAGATTTAGGGTGAGGGTTAACAGTTAGGGTAAAGGTTAAGCGTTAGGGTTAGGGATTAGTGATTAGGGTTTTTGGTTAGTGTTAGGGTTAGCGGTTAGGAGTTAGTGTTTTATGAAGGGGTATGGTTAGAATTAGGATTGGGGTTAGAGTTAGGGTGAGGTATAGGGGTTAGGTTTAGGGGTTAGTTTTAGGGTAAAAGGATAGGATTAGGGTTACGGGTTGGGCTTAGGTTTAGGGTTAAAGTTTACTGCTAGGGTTAGGGATAGGGTTCAGGCTTAGCTTTAGGGGTTCTGGTTAGGGTTAGGTGTTAGGTTAGTGTCAGGGTTAGGTCTAGTCGTGAGGGTAAGGTTTAGGGTTAGCTTTAAGAGCTAGGGTTAGGTTTAATGGTTAGGATTAGGATTAGGGTTATGGGTTAGGGTAAGGCTTAGGGGTTAGGGTGACGTGTTAGGGTCAAGGGTTAGGGTTTTTGTTAGGCATAGTGTTGGGGTTAGAAGTAAGGGTTACTGTCAGTGTTAGGGTTGTAGGTAGGGTTACGGTTAGGGTTAGCGGTTTAGAATTAGGGTTAGGGATTAGGTGTCACAATGATGACTGGGAGATAGGGTTAGAATTATGGGATAGGGGTTGTTCTCAGGAAATGGGTTATGCATTAACGTTAGGATAAGAGGTTAAAGTTAGGCGCACGGTGAGGTTTACGTGTTAAGGGGAGAAATAGGAACAGGGTTTGGTGTTATGTTCAGCGTTAGGGTTATCTGTTAAAGGTATTGTTTATGCTTAGCGCACGGGCCCTGTCTGCATTAGGCGGGCGGGGGGAGTTTAGGGGGCTGGGATTGTACCCGGGAACCCACTCTATCATACTCTGGGTATGGGCCCGTGGGTTTCATGCAGGACACAGTGGTAGAGCCTCCTTTCACGCATGGCATGGGAGGATTGCAGGCTTTCTAAACTCTAAGAAAGCAAGAAGTCTGAGATTTAGATTTAGGGTTAGGATTCTGGTTAGGGTTAAGGATGAAGTTTAGTGTTAGGGTGAGGGATTAGGGTTAGGGCTTAGGGTTAGGGTAAATGTTACTCTTAGGTTTAACGGTTACACTTTGGTTTAGGGTTGAGGTTTACGGTTAGGGTTAAGATGAGGGGTTAGGGTTTGGTACAGGGTTAGGGTTAAGTGTTAGGTTTAGTGTTGAAGATTAGGATTAGGGTTACGATTAAAGGTTAGTGTGAGAGTTAACGCTTAGTGTTAAGCTTAAGAGTTAGGGTTTAGGGTTAGGTTTAGGGATAGGGTTAGTTTTAGTTAGTTTAGTGCTATGGTTTGTGTTAGAGGTTAGGGTTAGGTTTATTGGTCACGGTTAGGGTTACGTTTAGGGGTTAGCATTAGGGTTAGGGTTAAGGGATAGGATTAGGGATAAGTGTTTGGCTTAGGGTTAGGGTTTAGTGTTAGGGTTATCATTAAGGATTAGGGGTAGGATCAGGGTTAAATGCTTTGGTGCGGGTAATGGTTAGGGTCAGGGTTAAGGTTGACGGATAGGGTTAGTGTTAAGGGTTACGGGTAGGTTTAGGGTTCAGGGTTAGAGTTAGCATTAGGGCTTAAGGTTAGGATTAGGCGGTAGGTTCGATTTAGCGTTAGATCTAGGCGTTAGGGTAAGGGCTAGCGTTAGGGTTAAGAGATAGGGTTAGGTTAAATGCTTAGGATTAGGGTTAGGGTTTGGGGTTAAAGTAAGTGTTAGGGGTTAGGTTTAAGGATCAAAGCTTAGGGTTATTTTTAGCTGTAGTGTTAGGGTTAGGGATAAGGGATCCCATTAGCATTAAGGGTCTTCCTTACTGTAGGGTTAAGGGTTAGGATTAGAGTTAAAGGTTAAGGTTAGGGTCAGTGTTAAGATTTGGGGTGAGGGTTAACGGTTAGGGTAAAAGTTAAGGGTTAGGGTTAGGGATTAGTGATTAGGGTTTTTGGTTAGTGTTAGGGTTAGCGGTTAGGAGTTAGTGTTTTATGAAGGGGTATGGTTAGAATTAGGATTGGGGTTAGAGTTAGGGTGAGGTATAGGGGTTAGGTTTAGGGTAAAAGGATAGGATTAGGGTTACGGGTTGGGCTTAGGTTTAGGGTTAAAGTTTACTGCTAGGGTTAGGGATAGGGTTCAGGGTTAGCTTTAGGGGTCTGGTTAGGGTCAGGTGTTAGGTTAGTGTCAGGGTTAGGTCTAGTCGTGAGGGTAAGGTTTAGGGTTAGCTTTAAGAGCTAGGGTTACGTTTAATGGTTAGGATTAGGATTAGGGTTAAGGGTTAGGGTAAGGCTTAGGGGTTAGGGTGAAGGGTTAGGGTCAAGGGTTAGGGTTTTTGTTAGGCATAGCGTTGGGGTTAGAAGTAAGGTTTACTGTCAGTGTTAGGGTTGTAGGTAGGGTTACGGTTAGGGTTAGCAGTTTAGAATTAGGGTTAGGGATTAGGTGTCACAGTGATGACTAGGAGATAGGGTTAGAATTATGGGATAGGGGTTGTTCTCAGGAAATGGGTTATGCATTAACGTTAGGATAATGGGTTAAAGTTAGGCGCACGGTGAGGTTTACGTGTTAAGGGGAGAAATAGGAACAGGGTTGGGTGTTATGTTGAGGGTTAGGGTTATCTGTTAAAGGTATTGTTTATGCTTAGGGCACGGGCCCTGTCTGCATTAGGCGGGCGGGGGGAGTTTAGGGGGCTGGGATTGTACTCGGGAACCCACTCTATCATACTCTGGGTATGGGCCCGTGGGTTTCATGCAGGACACAGTGGTAGAGCCTCCTTTCACGCATGGCATGGGAGGATTGCAGGCTTTCTAAACTCTAAGAAAGCAAGAAGTCTGAGAATTAGAATTAGGGTTAGGATTCTGGTTAGTGTTAAGGATGAAGTTTAGTGTTAGGGTGAGGGCTTAGGGTTAGGGATTAGGGTTAGGGTTAAAGGTTACTCTTAGGTTTAGCGGTTACACTTTGGTTTAGGGATGAGGTTTAGGGTTAGGGTTAAGATGAGGGGTTAGGGTTAGGTACAGGGTTAGGGTTAAGTGTTAGGTTTAGGGTTGAAGATTAGGATTAGGGTTAGGATTAAAGGTTAGCGTGAGAGTTAACGCTTAGGGTTAAGGTTAAGAGTTAGGGTTTAGGGTTAGGTTTAAGGTTAGGGTTAGTTTTAGGGTTAGAGTTATGTGCTATGGTTTGTGTTAGAGGTTAGGGTTAGGTTTACTGGTGACGGTTATGATTACGTTTAGGGGTTAGCATTAGGGTTAGGGTTAGGGTTAAGGGATAGGAATAGGGTTAAGTGCTGGGCTTAGGGTAGGGTTTAGCGTTAGGGTTATCATTAAGGATTATGGTTAGGGTTAGGGTTAAATGCTTGTTGCGGTTAATGGTTATCGTCAGGTATAAGGTTCACGGATAGGGTTAGTGTTAAGGGTTACGGGTAGGTTTAGGGTTCAGGGTTAGAGTTAGCATTAGGGCTTAAGGTTAGGATTAGGCGCTAGGTTAGATTTAGGGTTAGATCTAGGCGTTAGGGTAAGGGCTAGCGTTAGGGTTAAGAGATAGGGTTAGATTTAATGCTTAGGATTAGGGTTAGGGTTTGGGGTTAAAGTAAGTGTTAGGGGTTAGGTTTAAGGATCCAAGGTTAGGGTTATTTATAGCTGTAGTGTTAGGGTTAGGGATAAGGGATCCCATTAGCATTAAGGGTCTTCCTTACTGTAGGGTTAAGGGTTAGGCTTAGAATTAAAGGTTAAGGTTAGGGTCAGTGTTAAGTTTTAGGGTGAGGGTTAACGGTTAGGGTAAAGGTTAAGCGTTAGGGTTAGGGATTAGTGATTAGGGTTTTTGGTTAGTGTTAGGGTTAGCGGTTAGGAGTTAGTGTTTTATGAAGGGGTATGGTTAGAATTAGGATTGGGGTTAGAGTTAGGGTGAGGTATAGGGGTTAGGTTTAGGGGTTAGTTTTAGGGTAAAAGGGTAGGATTAGGGTTACGGGTTGGGCTTAGGTTTAGGGTTAAAGTTTACTGCTAGGGTTAGGGATAGGGTTCAGGGTTAGCTTTAGGGGTTCTGGTTAGGGTTAGGTGTTAGGTTAGTGTCAGAGTTAGGTCTAGTCGTGAGGGTAAGGTTTAGGGTTAGCTTTAAGAGCTAGGGTTAGGTTTAATGGTTAGGATTAGGATTAGGGTTAAGGGTTAGGGTAAGGCTTAGGGGTTAGGGTGAAGGGTTAGGGTCAAGGGTTAGGGTTTTTGTTAGGCATAGCGTTGGGGTTAGAAGTAAGGGTTACTGTCAGTGTTAGGGTTGTAGGTAGGGTTACGGTTAGGGTTAGCGGTTTAGAATTAGGGTTAGGGATTAGGTGTCACAGTGATGACTAGGAGATAGGGTTAGAATTATGGGATAGGGGTTGTTCTCAGGAAATGGGTTATGCATTAACGTTAGGATAAGAGGTTAAGTTAGGCGCACGGTGAGGTTTACGTGTTAAGGGGAGAAATAGGAACAGGGTTGGGTGTTATGTTCAGGGTTAGGGTTATCTGTTAAAGGTATTGTTTATGCTTAGCGCACGGGCCCTGTCTGCATTAGGCGGGCGGGGGGAGTTTAGGGGGCTGGGATTGTACCCGGGAACCCACTCTATCATACTCTGGGTATGGGCCCGTGGGTTTCATGCAGGACACAGTGGTAGAGCCTCCTTTCACGCATGGCATGGGAGGATTGCAGGCTTTCTAAACTCTAAGAAAGCAAGAACTCTGAGAATTAGATTTAGGGTTAGGATTCTGGTTAGGGTTAAGGATGAAGTTTAGTGTTAGGGTGAGGGCTTAGGGTTAAGGATTAGGGTTAGGGTTAAAGGTTACTCTTAGGTTTAACGGTTACACTTTGGTTTAGGGTTGAGGTTTACCGTTAGGGTTAAGATGAGGGGTTAGGGTTTGGTACAGGGTTAGGGTTAAGTGTTAGGTTTAGGGTTGAAGATTAGGATTAGGGTTAGGATTAAAGGTTAGCGTGAGAGTTAACGCTTAGTGTTAAGGTTAAGAGTTAGGGTTTAGGGATAGGGTTAGTGTTAGGGTTAGTTTTAGGGTTAGAGTTATGTGCTATGGTTTGTGTTAGAGGTTAGGGTTAGGTTTATTGGTCACGGTTAGGGTTACGTTTAGGGGGTAGCATTAGGGTTAGGGTTAGGGTTAAGGGATAGGATTAGGGATAAGTGTTGGGCTTAGGGTTAGGGTTTAGTGTTAGGGTTATCATTAAGGATTAGGGTTAGGGTCATGGTTAAATGCTTGGGTGCGGGTAATGGTTAGGGTCAGGGTTAAGGTTCACGGATAGGGTTAGTGTTAACGGTTATGGGTAGGTTTAGGGTTCAGGGTTAGTGTTAGCATTAGTGCTTAAGGTTAGGATTAGGCGGTAGGTTAGATTTAGGGTTAGATCTAGGCGTTAGGGTAAGGGCTAGCGTTAGGGTTAAGAGATAGGGTTAGGTTTAATGCTTAGGATTAGGGTTAGGGTTTAGGGTTAAAGTAAGTGTTAGGGGTTAGGTTTAAGGATCCAAGGTTAGGGTTATTTTTAGCTGTAGTGTTAGGGTTAGGGATAAGGGATCCCATTAGCATTAAGGGTCTCCCTTCCTGTAGGGTTAAGGGTTAGGCTTAGAGTTAAAGGTTAAGCTTAGGGTCAGTGTTAAGATTTAGGGTGAGGGTTAATGGTTAGGGTAAAGGTTAAGCGTTAGGGTTAGGAATTAGTGATTAGGGTTTTTGGTTAGTGTTAGGGTTAGCGGTTAGGAGTTAGTGTTTTATGAAGGGGTATTGTTAGAATTAGGATTGGGGTTAGAGTTAGGGTGAGGTATAGGGGTTAGGTTTAGGGGTTAGTTTTAGGGTAAAAGGATAGGATTAGGGTTACGGGTTGGGCTTAGGTTTAGGGTTAAAGTTTACTGCTAGGGTTAGGGATAGGGTTCAGGGTTAGCTTTAGGGGTTCTGGTTAGGGTTAGGTGTTAGGTTAGTGTCAGAGTTAGGTCTGGTCGTGAGGGTAAGGTTTAGGGTTAGCTTTAAGAGCTAGGTTTAGGTTTAATGGTTAGGATTAGGATTAGGGTTAAGGGTTAGGGTAAGGCTTAGGGGTTAGGGTGAAGGGTTAGGGTCAAGGGTTAGGGTTTTTGTTAGGCATAGCGTTGGGGTTAGAAGTAAGGGTTACTGTCAGTGTTAGGGTTGTAGGTAGGGTTACGGTTAGGGTTAGCGGTTTAGAATTAGGGTTAGGGATTAGGTGTCACAGTGATGACTAGGAGATAGGGTTAGAATTATGGGATAGGGGTTGTTCTCAGGAAATGGGTTATGCATTAACGTTAGGATAAGAGGTTAAAGTTAGGCGCACGGGGAGGTTTACGTGTTAAGGGGAGAAATAGGAACAGGGTTGGGTGTTATGTTCAGGGTTAGGGTTATCTGTTAAAGGTATTGTTTATGCTTAGCGCACGGGCCCTGTCTGCATTAGGCGGGCGGGGGGAGTTTAGGGGGCTGGGATTGTACACGGGAACCCACTCTATCATACTCTGGGTATGGGCCCGTGGGTTTCATGCAGGACACAGTGGTAGAGCCTCCTTTCACGCATGGCATGGGAGGATTGCAGGCTTTCTAAACTCTAAGAAAGCAAGAAGTCTGAGAATTAGATTTAGGGATAGGATTCTGGTTAGGGTTAAGGATGAAGTTTAGTGTTAGGGTGAGGGCTTAGGGTTAGGGATTAGGGTTAGGGTTAAAGGTTACTCTTAGGTTTAACGGTTACACTTTGGTTTAGGGTTGAGGTTTACGGTTAGGGTTAAGATGAGGGGTTAGGGTTTGGTACAGGTAAGGGTTAAGTGTTAGGTTTAGGGTTGAATATTAGGATTAGGGTTAGGATTAAAGGTTAGCGTGAGAGTTAACGCTTAGGGTTAAGGATAAGAGTTAGGGTCTAGGGTTAGGGTTAGGGTTAGTTTTAGGGTTAGAGTTATGTCCTATGGTTTGTGTTAGGGTTAGGGTTAGGTTTACTGGTCATGGTTAGGGTTACGTTTAGGGGTTAGCTTTAGGGTTAGGGTTAGGGTTAGGGTTAAGGGATAGGATTAGGGTTAAGTGTTGGGCTTAGGGTTAGGGTTTAGTGTTAAGGTTAGCATTACGGATTAGGGTTAGGGTCAGGGTTAAATGCTTGGGTGCGGGTAATGGTTAGGGTCAAGGTGAAGGTTCACGGATAGGGTTAGTGTTAAGGGTTACGGGTAGGTTTAGGGTTCAGGGTTAGAGTTAGCATTAGGGCTTAAGGTTAGGATTAGGCGGTAGGTTAGATTTAGGGTTAGATCTAGGCATTAGGGTAAGGGCTAGTGTTAGGGTTAAGAGATAGGGTTAGGTTTAATGCTTAGGGTTAGGGTTAGGGTTTGGGGTTAAAGTAAGTGTTAGGGGTTAGGTTTAAGGATCAAAGATTAGACTTATTTTTAGCTGTAGTGTTAGGGTTAGGGATAAGGGATCCCATTAGCATTAAGGGTCTTCCTTACTGTAGGGATAAGGGTTAGGTTTAGAGTTAAAGGTTAAGGTTAGGGTCAGTGTTAAGATTTAGGGTGAAGATTAACGGTCAGGGTAAAGGTTAAGTGTTAGCGTTAGGGATTAGTGATTAGGGTTTTTGGTTAGTGTTAGGGTTAGCGGTTAGGAGTTAGTGTTTTATGAAGGGGTATTGTTAGAATTAGGATTGGGGTTAGAGTTAGGGTGAGGTATAGGGGTTAGGTTTAGGGGTTAGTTTTAGGGTAAAAGGATAGGATTAGCGTTATGGGTTCGGCTTAGGTTTAGGGTTAAAGTTTACTGCTGGGGTTAGGGATAGGGTTCAGGGTTAGCTTTAGGGGTTCTGGTTAGGGTTAGGTGTTAGGTTAGTGTCAGGGTTAGGTCTAGTCGTGAGGGTAAGGTTTAGGGTTAGCTTTA
This sequence comes from Eulemur rufifrons, assembly GCF_041146395.1. NCBI lineage: Eukaryota > Metazoa > Chordata > Mammalia > Primates > Lemuridae > Eulemur > Eulemur rufifrons. The sequence continues at coordinate 1,173,509 of NW_027182850.1, forward strand.
AGAGCTAGGGTTAGGTTTAATGGTTAGGATTAGGATTAGGGTTAAGGGTTAGGGTAAGGCTTAGGGGTTAGGGTGAAGGGTTAGGGTCAAGGGTTAGGGTTTTTGTTAGGCATAGCGTTGGGGTTAGAAGTAAGGGTTACTGTCAGTGTTAGGGTTGTAGGTAGGGTTACGGTTAGGGTTAGCGGTTTAGAATTAGGGTTAGGGATTAGGTGTCACAGTGATGACTAGGAGATAGGGTTAGAATTATGGGATAGGGGTTGTTCTCAGGAAATGGGTTATGCCTTAACGTTAGGATAAGAGGTTAAAGTTAGGCGCACGGGTGAGGTTTACGTGTTAAGGGGAGAAATAGGAACAGGGTTGGGTGTTATCTTCAGGGTTAGGGTTATCTGTTAAAGGTATTGTTTATGCTTAGCGCACGGGCCCTGTCTGCATTAGGCGGGCGGGGGGAGTTTAGGGGGCTGGGATTGTACCCGGGAACCCACTCTATCATACTCTGGGTATGGGCCCGTGGGTTTCATGCAGGACACAGTGGTAGAGCCTCCTTTCACGCATGGCATGGGAGGATTGCAGGCTTTCTAAACTCTAAGAAAGCAAGAAGTCTGAGAATTAGATTTAGGGTTAGGATTCTGGTTAGGGTTAAGGATGAAGTTTAGTGTTAGGGTGAGGGCTTAGGGTTAGGGATTAGGTTAGGGTTAAAGGTTACTCTTAGGTTTAACGGTTACACTTTGGTTTAGGGTTGAGGTTTACGGTTAGGGTTAAGATGAGGGGTTAGGGTTTGGTACAGGGTTAGGGTTAAGTGTTAGGTTTAGGGTTGAAGATTCGGATTAGGGTTAGGATTAAAGGTTAGCGTGAGAGTTAACGCTTAGGGTTAAGGTTAAGAGTTAGGGTTTAGGGTTAGGGTTAGAGTTAGGGTTAGATTTAGGGTTAGAGTTATGTGCTATGGTTTGTGTTAGAGGTTACGGTTAGGTTTACTGGTCACGATTAGGGTTACGTTTGGGGGTAGCATTAGGGTTAGGGTTAGGGTTAATGGATAGGTTTAGGGTTAAGTGTTGGGCTTAGGGTTAGGGTTTAGTGTTAGGGTTAGCATTAAGGATTAGGGTTAGGGTCAGGGTTAAATGCTTGGGTGCGAGTAATGGTTAGGGTCACGGTTAAGGTTCACGGATAGGGTTAGTGTTAAGGGTTACGGGTAGGTTTAGGGTTCAGGGTTAGTGTTAGCATTAGGGCTTAAGGTTAGGATTAGGCGGTAGGTTAGATTTAGGGTTAGATCTAGGCGTTAGGGTAAGGGCTAGCGTTAGGGTTAAGAGACAGGGTTAGGTTTAATGCTTAGGATTAGGGTTAGGGTTTGGGGTTAAAGAAAGTGTTAGGGGTTAGTTTTAAGGATCAAAGGTTACGGTTATTTTTAGCTGTAGTGTTAGGGTTAGGGATAAGGGATCCCATTAGCATTTAGGGTCTTCCTTCCTGTAGGGTTAGGGTTAGGGTTAGGGTTAGGGTC
>NW_027182850.1:1187500-1192500 GCF_041146395.1 Eulemur rufifrons
TTAGGTAAAGGTTTACTGGTCACGGTGAGGGTTACGTTTAGGGGTTAGCATTAGGGTTAGGGTTAAGGGATAGGATTAGTGTTAAGTGTTGGGAGAAGGGTGAGGGTTTAGTGTTAGGGTTATCATTAAGGATTAGGGGTAGGGTCAGGGTTAAATGCTTGGGTGCGGGTAATGGTTAGGGTCAGGGTTAAGGTTCACGGATAGGGTTAGTGTTAAGGGTTACGGGTAGGTTTAGGGTTCAGGGTTAGAGTTAGCATTAGGGCTTAAGGTTAGGATTAGGCGGTAGGTTCGATTTAGGGTTAGATCTAGGCATTAGGGTAAGGGCTAGCGTTAGAGTTAAGAGATAAGGTTAGGTTTAATGCTTAGGATTAGGGTTAGGGTTTGTGGTTAAAGTAAGTGTTAGGGGTTAGGTTTAAGGATCAAAGGTTAGGGTTATTTTTAGCTGTAGTGTTAGGGTTAGGGATAAGGGCTCCCATTAGCATTAAGGGTCTTCCTTACTGTAGGGTTAAGGGTTAGGCTTAGAGTTAAAGGTTAAGGTTAGGGTCAGTGTTAAGATTTAGGGTGAGGGTTAACGGTTAGGGTAAAGGTTAAGCGTTAGGGTTAGGGATTAGTGATTAGGGTTTTTGGTTAGTGTTAGGGTTAGCGGTTAGGAGTTAGTGTTTTATGAAGGGGTATGGTTAGAATTAGGATTGGGGTTAGAGTTAGGGTGAGGTATAGGGGTTAGGTTTAGGGTAAAAGGATAGAATTAGGGTTACGGTTTGGGCTTAGGTTTAGGGTTAAAGTTTACTGCTAGGGTTAGGGATAGGGTTCAGGGTTAGCTTTAGGGGTCTGGTTAGGGTCAGGTGTTAGGTTAGTGTCAGGGTTAGGTCTAGTCGTGAGGGTAAGGTTTAGGGTTAGCTTTAAGAGCTAGGGATAGGTTTAATGGTTAGGATTAGGATTAGGGTTAAGGGTTAGGGTAAGGCTTAGGGGTTAGGGTGAAGGGTTAGGGTCAAGGGTTAGGGTTTTTGTTAGGCATAGCGTTGGGGTTAGAAGTAAGGGTTACTGTCAGTGTTAGGGTTGTAGGTAGGGTTACGGTTAGGGTTAGCGGTTTAGAATTAGGGTTAGGTATTAGGTGTCACAGTGATGACTAGGAGATAGGGTTAGAATTATGGGATAGGGGTTGTTCTCAGGAAATGTGTTATGCATAAACGTTAGGATAGGAGGTTAAAGTTAGGCGCACGGTGAGTTTTACGTGTTAAGGGGAGAAATAGGAACAGGGTTGGGTGTTATGTTGAGGGTTAGGGTTATCTGTTAAAGGTATTGTTTATGCTTAGCGCACGGGCCCTGTCCGCATTGGGCGGGCGGGGGGAGTTTAGGGGGCAGGGGTTGTACCCGGGAACCCACTCTATCATACCCTGCGTATGGGCCCGTGGTTTTCATGCAGGACGCAGTGGTAGAGCCTCCTTTCACGCATGGCATGGGAGGATTGCAGGCTTTCTAAACTCTAAGAAAGGAAGAAGTCTGAGAATTAGATTTAGGGTTAGGTTTATGGTTAGGGTTAAGGATGAAGTTTAGTGTTAGGGTGAGGGCTTAGGGTTAGGGATTAGGGTTAGGGTTAAAGGTTACCCTTAGGTTTAACGGTTACACTTTGGTTTAGGGTTGAGGTTTACGGTTAGGGTTAAGATGAGGGGTTAGGGTTTGGTACAGGGTTAGGGTTATGTGTTAGGTTTAGGGTTGAAGATTCGGATTAGGGTTAGGATTAAAGGTTAGCGTGAGAGTTAACGCTTAGGGTTAAGGTTAAGAGTTAGGGTTTAGGGTTAGGGTTAGGGTTAGTTTTAGAGTTAGAGTTATGTGCTATGGTTTGTGTTAGAGGTTAGGGTTAGGTTTACTGGTGACGGCTAGGGTTAGGTTTAGGGGGTAGCATTAGGGTTAGGCTTATGCTTAGTGTTAAGGGATAGGATTAGGGATAAGTGTTGGGTTTAGGGTTAGGGTTTAGTGTTAGGGTTATCATTAAATATTAGGGGTAGGGTCAGGGTTAAATGCTTGGTTGCGGGAAATGGTTAGGGTCAGGGTTAAGGTTGACGGATAGGGTTAGTGTTAAGTGTTACGGGTAGGTTTAGGGTTCAGTGTTAGAGTTAGCATTAGGGCTTATGGTTAGGATTAGGCGGTAGGTTAGATTTAGGGTTAGATCTAGGCGTTAGGGTAAGGTCTAGCGTTAGGGTTAAGAGATAGGGTTAGGTTTAATGCTTAGGATTAGTGTTAGGTTTTGGGGTTAAAGTAAGTGTTAGGGGTTAGGTTTAAGGATCAAAGCTTAGGGTTATTTTTAGCTGTAGTGTTAAGGTTAGGGATAAGGGATCCCATTAGCATTAAGGATCTTCCTTACTGTAGGGTTAAGGGTTAGGCTTAGAGTTAAAGGTTAAGGTTAGGGTCAGTGTTAAGATTTAGGGTGAGGGTTAACGGTTAGGGTAAAGGTTAAGCGTTAGGGTTAGGGATTAGTGATTAGGGATTTTGGTTAGTGTTAGGGTTAGCGGTTAGGAGTTAGTGTTTTATGAAGGGGTATGGTTAGAATTAGGATTGGGGTTAGAGTTAGGGTGAGGTATAGGGGTTAGGTTTAGGGGTTCGTTTTAGGGTTAAAGGATAGGATTAGGGTTACGGGTTGGGCTTAGGTTTAGGGTTAAAGTTTACTGCTAGGGTTAGGGATAGGGTTCAGGGTTAGCTTTAGGGGTTCTGGTTAGGGTTAGGTGTTAGGTTAGTGTCAGGGTTAGGTCTAGTCGTGAGGGTAAGCTTTAGGGTTAGCTTTAAGAGCTAGGGTTAGGTTTAACGGTTAGGATTAGGATTAGGGTTAAGGGTTAGGGTAAGGCTTAGGGGTTAGGGTGAAGGGATAGGGTCAAGTGTTAGGGTTTTTGTTAGGCATAGCGTTGGGGTTAGAAGTAAGGGTTACTGTCAGTGTTAGGGTTGTAGGAAGGGTTACGGTTAGGGTTATCGGTTTAGAATTAGGGTTAGGGATTAGGTGTCACAGTGATGACTAGGAGATAGGGTTAGAATTTTGGGATAGGGGTTGTTCTCAGGAAATGGGTTATGCATTAACGTTAGGATAAGAGGTTAAAGTTAGGGGAACGGTGAGGTTTACGTGTTAAGGGGAGAAATAGGAACAGGGTAGGGTGTTATGTTCAGGGTTAGGGTTATCTGTTAAAGGTTTTGTTTATGCTTAGCACACGGGCCCTGTCTGCATTAGGCGGGCGGGGGGAGTTTAGCGGGCTGGGATTGTACCCGGGAAACCACTCTATCATACCCTGGGTATGGGCCCGTGGGTTTCATGCAGGACACAGTGGTAGAGCCTCCTTTCACGCATGGCATGGGAGGATTGCAGGCTTTCCAAACTCTAATAAAGCAAGAAGTCTGAGAATTAGATTTAGGGTTAGGATTATGGTTAGGGTTAAGGATGAAGTTTAGTGTTAGGGTGAGGGCTTAGGGTTAGGGATTAGGGTTAGGGTTAAAGGTTACTCTTAGGTTTAACGGTTACACTTTGGTTTAGGGTTGAGGTTTACGGTTAGGGTTTAGATGAGGGGTTAGTGTTTGGTACAGTGTTATGGTTAAGTGTTAGGTTTAGGGTTGAAGATTAGGATTAGGTTTAGGATTAAAGGTTAGCGTGAGAGTTAACGCTTAGGGTTAAGGTTAAGAGTTAGGTTTTAGGGTTAGGGTTAGGGTTAGTTTTAGGGTTAGAGTTATGTGCTATGGTTTGTGTTAGAGGTTAGGGTTAGGTTTACTGGTCTCGGTTAGGGTTAGGTTTATGGGGTAGCATTAGGGTTAAGGTTAAGGTTAAGGGATAGGATTAGGGATAAGTGTTGGGCTTAGGGTTAGGGTTTAGTGTTAGGGTTAGTATTATGGATTAGGGTTAGTGTCAGGGTTAATAGCTTAGGTGGGGGTAATGGTTAGGGTCAGGGTTAAGGTTCACGGATAGGGTTAGTGTTAAGGGTTACGGGTAGGTTTAGGGTTCAGGGTTAGAGTTAGGGTTAGGGTTAGGGTTAGGGGATAGGGTTAGGTTTAGGGGTTAGGGTTAGGGTTTGGGATTAGGGTTAGGGTTAGGGGTTAGGGTTAGGGTTAGGGGTTAGGGTTAGGGTTAGGGTAGGGTTAGGGTTAGGGTTAGGGGTTAGGGTTAGGGGTTAGGGTTAGGGTTAGGGGTTAGGGTTAGGGTAGGGTTAGGGTTAGGGTTAGGGGTTAGGGTTAGGGGTTAGGGTTACGGTTAGGGGTTAGGGTTAGGGTTAGGGTTTCGGATAAGGGTTAGCGTTAGGGGTTAGGGTTAGGGTTAGGGGTTAGAGTTAGGGTTAGGGTTAGGGTCAGGGTTCGGGTTAGGGGTTAGGTTTAGGGGTTAGGGTTATGGTTAGGGTTTAGAGTTAGGGTTAGGGGTTAGGGTTAGGGATAGGGGTTAGCGTTAGGGGTTAGGGTTAGGGTTAGGGGTTAGGGTTAGGGTTAGGGGTTAGGGTTAGGGTTAGGGGTTGGGGTTAGGGTTAGGGTTAGGGGTTAGGGTTAGGGTTAGGGGTTAGGGTTAGGGTTAGGGTCAGGGTTCGGGTTAAGGGTTAGGGTTAGGGTTAGGGCTCGGGCTAGGGCTAGGCCTATGTTTAGGGTTAGGTGTTAGGTTTAGGGCTAGGTCTAGGCCTAGGCGTTAGAGTTAGGGTTTAGGGTTAAGGTTAGGGATAGGGTTAGGGTTAGGGGTTAGGGTTAGGGGTTACGGTTAGAGTTAGGGGTTAGGGTTAGGGGTTAGGGTTAGGGTTAAGGGTTAGAGTTAGGGTTAGGGGTTAGGGTTAGGGGTTAGGGTTAGGGCTAGGGTTAGGGTTAGGGTTTAGGGTTAGGGTTAGGTGTTAGGGTTAAGGTTAGGGGTTAGGGTTGGGTTTGGGTTAGGGTTTGGTTTTGGGTTAGGGTTAGGGTTAGGGGTTAGGGTTAGGGGTTAGGGTTAGGGTTAGGGTTGGGATTAGGGTTAGGGGTTAGGGTTAGGGTTAGGGGTTAGGGTTAGGGTTAGGGGT
>NW_027182850.1:1202500-1207500 GCF_041146395.1 Eulemur rufifrons
GTATGGTTAGAATTAGGATTGGGGTTAGAGTTAGGGTGAGGTATAGGGGTTAGGTTTAGGGGTTAGTTTTAGGGTAAAAGGATAGGATTAGGGTTACGGGTTGGGCTTAGGTTTAGGGTTAAAGTTTACTGCTAGGGTTAGGGATAGGGTTCAGGGTTAGCTTTAGGGGTTCTGGTTAGGGTTAGGTGTTAGGTTAGTGTCAGGGTTAGGTCTAGTCGTGAGGGTAAGGTTTAGGGTTACCTTTAAGAGCTAGGGTTAGGTTTAATGGTTAGGATTAGGATTAGGGTTAAGGGTTAGGGTAAGGCTTAGGGGTTAGGGTGAAGGGTTAGGGTTTTTATTAGGCATAGCGTTGGGGTTAGAAGTAAGGGTTACTGTCAGTGTTAGGGTTGTAGGTAGGGTTACGGTTAGGGTTAGCGGTTTAGAATTAGGGTTAGGGATTAGGTGTCACAGTGATCACTAGGAGATAGGGTTAGAATTATGGGATAGGGGTTGTTCTCAGGAAATGCGTTATGAATTAACGTTAGGATAAGAGGTTAAAGTTAGGCGCACGGTGAGGTTTACGTGTTAAGGGGAGAAATAGGAACAGGGTTGGGTGTTACGTTCAGGGTTAGGGTTATCTGTTAAAGGTATTGTTTATGCTTAGCACACGGGCCCTGTCTGCATTAGGCGGGCGGGGGGAGTTTAGGGGGCTGGGATTGTACCTGGGAACCCACTCTATCATACTCTGGGTATGGGCGTGTGGGTTTCATGCAGGACACAGTGGTAGAGCCTCCTTTCACGCATGGCATGGGAGGATTGCAGGCTTTCTAAACTCTAAGAAAGCAAGAAGTCTGAGAATTAGATTTAGGGTTAGGATTCTGGTTAGGGTTAAGGATGAAGTTTAGTGTTAGGGTGAGGGCTTAGGGTTAGGGATTAGGGTTAGGGTTAAAGGTTACTCTTAGGTTTAACGGTTACACTTTGGTTTAGGGTTGAGGTTTACGGTTAGGGTTAAGATGAGGGGTTAGGGTTTGGTACAGGGTTAGGGTTAAGTGTTAGGTTTAGGGTTGAAGATTAGGATTAGGGTTAGGATTAAAGGTTAGCGTGAGAGTTAACGCTTAGGGTTAAGGTTAAGAGTTAGGGTTTAGGGTTAGGGTTAGGGTTCGTTTTAGGGTTAGAGTTACGTGCTATGGTTTGTGTTAGAGGTTAGGGTTAGGTTTACGGGTCACGGTTAGGGTTACGTTTAGGGGGTAGCATTAGGGTTAGGGTTAGGGTTAAGGGATAGGATTAGGGATAAGTGTTGGGCTTAGGGCAAGGGTTTAATGTTAGGGTTATCATTAAGGATTAGGGGAAGGGTGAGGGTTAAATGCTTGGGTGCGGGTAATGGTTAGGGTCAGGGTTAAGGTTCACGGATAGGGTTAGTGTTACGGGTTACGGGTAGGTTTAGGGTTCAGGGTTAGAGTTAGCATTAGGGCTTAAGGTTAGGATTAGGCGGTAGGTTAGACTTAGGGTTAGATCTAGGCCTTAGGGTAAGGGCTAGCGTTAGGGTTAAGAGATAGGGTTAGGTTTAATGCTTAGGATTAGGGTTAGGGTTTGGGGTTAAAGTAAGTGTTAGGGGTTAGGATTAAGGATCAAAGTTTAGGGTTATTTTTAGCTGTAGTGTTAGGGTTAGGGATAAGGGATCCCATTAGCATTAAGGGTATTCCTTACTGTAGGGTTAAGGGTTAGGCTTAGAGTTAAAGGTTAAGGTTAGGGTCAGTGTTAAGATTTAGGGTGAGGGTTAACGGTTAGGGTAAAGGTTAAGCGTTAGGGTTAGGGATTAGTGATTAGGGATTTTGGTTAGTGTTAGGGTTAGCGGTTAGGAGTTAGTGTTTTATGAAGGGGTATGGTTAGAATTAGGATTGGGGTTAGAGTTAGGGTGAGGTATAGGGGTTAGGTTTAGGGGTTAGTTTTAGGGTAAAAGGATAGGATTAGGGTTACGGGTTGGGCTTAGGTTTAGGGTTAAAGTTTACTGCTAGGGTTAGGGATAGGGTTCAGGCTTAGCTTTAGGGGTTCTGGTTAGGGTTAGGTGTTAGGTTAGTGTCAGCGTTAGGTCTAGTCGTGAGGGTAAGGTTTAGGGTTAGCTTTAAGAGCTAGGGTTAGGTTTAATGGTTAGGATTAGGATTACGGTTAAGGGTTAGGGTAAGGCTTAGGGGTTAGGGTGAAGGGATAGGGTCAAGGGTTAGGGTTTTTGTTAGGCATAGCGTTGGGGTTAGAAGTAAGGGTTACTGTCAGTGTCAGGGTTGTAGGTAGGGTTACGGTTAGGGTTAGCGGTTTAGAATTAGGGTTAGGGATTAGGTGTCACAGTGATGACTAGGAGATAGGGTTAGAATTATGGGATAGGGGTTGTTCTCAGGAAATGGGTTATGCATTAACGTTAGGATAAGAGGTTAAAGTTAGGTGCTCGGTGAGGTTTACGTGTTAAGGGTAGAAATAGGAACAGGGTTGGGTGTTATGTTCAGGGTTAGGGTTATCTGTTAAAGGTATTGTTTATGCTTAGTGCACGGGCCCTGTCTGCATTGGGCGGGCGGGGGGAGTTTAGGGGGCTGGGATTGTACCCGGGAACCCACTCTATCATACTCTGGGTATGAGCCCGTGGGTTTCATGCAGGACGCAGTGGTAGAGCCTCCTTTCACGCATGGCATGGGAGGATTGCAGGCTTTCTAAACTCTAAGAAAGCAAGAAGTCTGAGAATTAGATTTAGGGTTAGGATTATGGTTAGGGTTAAGGATGAAGTTTAGTGTTAGGGTGAGGGCTTAGGGTTAGGGATTAGGGTTAGAGTTAAAGGTTACTCTTAGGTTTAACGGTTACACTTTGGTTTAGGGTTGAGGTTTACGGTTAGGGTTAAGATGAGGGGTTAGTGTTTGGTACAGGGTTAGGGTTAAGTGTTAGGTTTAGGGTTGAAGATTAGGATTAGGGTTAGGATTAAAGGTTAGCGTGAGAGTTAATTCATAGTGTTAAGGTTAAGAGTTAGGGTTTAGGGTTAGGGTTAGGGTTAGGGTTAGTTTTAGGGTCAGAGTTATGTGCTATGGTTTGTGTTAGAGGTTAGGGTTAGGTTTACTGGTCACGGCTAGGGTTAGGTTTAGGGGGTAGCATTAGGGTTAGGCTTATGGTTAGGGTTAAGGGATAGGATTAGGGATAAGTGTTGGGCTTAGGGTTAGGGTTTAGTGTTAGGGTTATCATTCAGGATTAGGGTTAGGGTCATGGTTAAATGCTTGGGTGCGGGTAATGGTTAGGGTCAGGGTTAAGGTTGACGGATAGGGTTAGTGTTAAGGGTTACGGGTAGGTTTAGGGTTTAGGGTTAGAGTTAGGGTTAGGGTTAGGGTTAGGGGTTAGGGTTAGGGTCACGGTCAGGGTCAGGGGTTAGGGGTTAGGGTTAGGGTTAGGGGTTAGGGTTAGGTTTAGAGTTAGGGGGGTTAGGGTTATGGTTGGGGTTAGGTTAGGGTTAGGGGTTAGGTTTAGGGTTAGGGGTTAGGGTTAGGATTAGGGTTCGGGTTCGGGTTAGGGTTAGGGTTGGGTTAGGGTTAGGGTTAGGGTTCGGTTAGCATTAGGGTTAGGGTAGGGGTAGGGGTAGGGGTCGGGTTAGGGGTTAGATTTAGGATTAGGGGTTAGGCTCAGGGTCAGGGTCAGGGTCAGGGTTAGGGTTTAGGTTTAGGGTTAGGGTTGGGGTTCGGGTCGGGGTTAGGGTTAGGGTTAGGGGTTAGGGTTAGGGTTAGGTGTTATTGTTAGGGGTTAGGGGTTAGGGTTAGGGGTTAGGGTTAGGATTAGGGGTTAGGGTTAGGGGTTAGGTTTAGGGTTAGGGTTAGGGGTAGGGTTAGGGGGTAGGGGTAGGGTTAGGGATTAGGGTTAGGGTTAGGGGTAGGGGTAGGGGTAGGGTTAGGGGTTAGGGTTAGGGGTAGGGGTAGGGGTAGGGGTTAGGGGTTAGGGTTAGGGTTAGGGGTTATGGTTAGGGTTGGGGTTAGGGGTTAGGGTTAGGGGTTAGGGTTTGGGGTTATGGTTAGGGTTAGGTTTAGGGTTGGGTTAGGGTTGGGGTTGGGGTTGGGGTTAGGGTTAGCGTTAGGGGTTAGGGTTAGGGGTTAGAGTTAGGGGTTAGGGTTAGGGTTAGGGGTTAGGGTTAAGGTTAGGGGTTAGGGTTAGGGTTAGGGGTTAGGGTTAGGATAGGGTTAGGGTTAGGGGTTAGGGTTAGCGTTAGGGGTTAGGGTTAGGGGTAGGGTTTGGGATTAGGGTTAGGGTTAGGGGTTAGGGTTAGGGGTTAGGGTTAGGGTTAGGGTTAGGGTCAGGGTTCGGGTTAGGGGTTAGGGTTAGGGGTTAGGGTTAGAGTTAGGGGTTACGGTTAGGGTTAGGGGTTAGGGTTAGTGTTAGGGTTAGCGTTAGGGTTAGGGTTTGGTGTTAGGGTTAGGGTTAGGGGTTAGGGTTAGGGTTAGGGGTTAGGGTTAGTGTTAGGGTTAGGGTCAGGGTTCGGGTTAGGGGTTAGGGTTAGGGGTTAGGATTAGGGTTAGGGTCAGGGTCAGGGGTTAGGGTTAGGCTTAGGGGTTAGGGTTAGGGTTAGGGTTTAGGGGTTAGGGTTAGGGGTTAGGGTTAGGGTTAGGGGTTAGGGGTTAGGGTCAGGGTCAGGGTCAGGGGTTAGGGTTAGGGTTAGGGGTAAGTGTTACGGTTAGGGTTAGGGGTTAGGTTTAGGGGTTAGGGTTAGGGTTAGGGGTTAGGGTTAGGGTTAGGGTTAGGGCTCGGGCTAGGGCTAGGCCTAGGGTTAGGTTTTGGGGTTAGGGTTAGGGCTAGGGCTAGGGCTAGGGGTTAGGGTTAGGGTTAGGGGTTAGGGGTTAGGGTTAGGGGTTAGGGTTAGGGTTAGGCGTTAGGGTTAGAGTTAGGGGTAGGGTTAGGTTTAGGGGTTAGTGTTAGGGGTTAGGGTTAGGGTTAAGGGTTAGGGTTAGTGTTTAGGGTTAGGGATTAGGGTTAGGGCTTGGGTTAGGGTTAGGGTTTAGGGTTAG
>NW_027182850.1:1220000-1230000 GCF_041146395.1 Eulemur rufifrons
AGGGTTAGGATTAAAGGTTAGCGTGAGAGTTAACGCTTAGGGTTAAGCTTAAGAATTAGGGGTTAGGGTTAGGTTTAGGGTTCGTTTTAGGGTTAGAGTTATGTGCTATGGTTTGTGTTAGAGGTTAGGATTAGGTTTACTGGTCACGGTGAGGGTTACGTTTAGGGGTTAGCATTAGGGTTAGGGTTAAGGGACAGGATTAGGGTTAAGTGTTGGGAGTAGGGTGAGGGTTTAGTGTTAGGGTTATCATTAAGGATTAGGGGTAGGGTCAGGGTTAAATGCTTGGGTGCGGGTAATGGTTAGGGTCTGGGTTAAGGTTCACGGATAGGGTTAGTGTTAAGGGTTACGGGTAGGTTTAGGGTTCAGGGTTAGAGTTAGCATTAGGGCTTAAGGTTAGGATTAGGCGGTAGGTTCGATTTAGGGTTCGATCTAGGCGTTAGGGTAAGGGCTAGCCTTAGGGTTAAGAGTTAGGGTTAGGTTTAATGCTTAGGATTAGGGTTAGGGTTTGGGGTTAAAGTAAGTGATAGGGGTTAGGTTTAAGGATCAAAGGTTAGGGTTATTTTTAGCTGTAGTGTTAGGGTTAGGGATAAGGGATCCCATTAGCATTAAGGGTCTTCCTTACTGTAGGGTTAAGGGTTAGGCTTAGAGTTAAAGTTTAAGGTTAGGGTCAGTGTTAAGATTTAGGGTGAGGGTTAACGGTTAGGGTAAAGGTTAAGCGTTAGGGTTAGGGATTAGTGATTAGGGTTTTTGGTTACTGTTAGGGTTAGCGGTTAGGAGTTAGTGTTTTATGAAGGGGTATGGTTAGAATTAGGATTGGGGTTAGAGTTAGGGTGAGGTATAGGGGTTAGGTTTAGGGGTTAGTTTTAGGGTAAAAGGATAGGATTAGGGTTACGGGTTGGGCTTAGGTTTAGGGTTAAAGTTTACTGCTAGGGTTAGGGATAGGGTTCAGGCTTAGCTTTAGGGGTTCTGGTTAGGGTTAGGTGTTAGGTTAGTGTCAGGGTTAGGTCTAGTCGTGAGTGTAAGGTTTAGGGTTAGCTTTAAGAGCTAGGGTTAGGTTTAATGGTTAGGATTAGGATTAGGGTTAAGGGTTAGGGTAAGGCTTAGGGGTTAGGGTGAAGGGTTAGGGTGAAGGGTTAGGGTTTTTGTTAGGCATAGCGTTGGGTTTAGAAGTAAGGGTTACTGTCAGTGTCAGGGTTGTAGGTAGGGTTACGGTTAGGGTTAGCGGTTTAGAATTAGGGTTAGGGATTAGGTGTCACAGTGATGACTAGGAGATAGGGTTAGAATTATGGGATGGGGTTGTTCTCAGGAAATGGGTTATGCATTAACGTTAGGATAAGAGGTTAAAGTTAGGCGCACGGGGAGGTTTACGTGTTAAGGGGAGAAATAGGAACAGGGTTGGGTGTTATGTTCAGGGTTAGGGTTCTCTGTTAAAGGTATTGTTTATGCTTAGCGCACGGGCCCTGTCTGCATTAGGCGGGCGGGGGGAGTTTAGGGGGCTGGGATTGTACCCGGGAACCCACTCTATCATACTCTGGGTATGGGCCCGTGGGTTTCATGCAGGACACAGTGGTAGAGCCTCCTTTCACGCATGCCATGGGAGGATGGCAGGCTTTCTAAACTCTAAGAAAGCAAGAAGTCTGAGAATTAGATTTAGGGGTAGGATTCTGGTTAGGGTTAAGGATGAAGTTTAGTGTTAGGGTGAGGGCTTAGGGTTAGGGATTAGGGTTAGGGTTAAAGGCTACTCTTAGGTATAACGGTTACACTTTGGTTTAGGGTTGAGGTTTACGGTTAGGGTTAAGATGAGGGGTTAGGGTTTGGTACAGGGTTAGGGTTAAGTGTTAGGTTTAGGGTTGAAGATTAGGATTAGGGTTAGGATTAAAGGTTAGCGTGAGAGTTAACGCTTAGGGTTAAGGTTAAGAGTTAGGGTTTAGGGTTAGGGTTGGGGTTAGGTTTAGTTTTAGGGTTAGAGTTATGTGCTATGGTTTGTGTTAGAGGTTAAGGTTAGGTTTACTGGTCACGGTAAGGGTTACGTTTAGGGGTTTGCATTAGGGTTAGGGTTAAGGGATAGGATTAGGGTTAAGTGTTGGGCTTAGGGTTAGGGTTTAGTGTTAGTGTTATCATTAAGGATTAGGTGTAGGGTCAGGGTTAAGTGCTTGGGTGCGGATAATGGTTAGGGTCAGGGTTAAGGTTCACGGATAGGGTTAGTGTTAAGGGTTACGGGTAGGTTTAGGGTTCAGGGTTAGAGTTAGCATTAAGGCTTAAGGTTAGGATTAGGCGGTAGGTTCGATTTAGGGTTCGATCTAGGCGTTAGGGTAAGGGCTAGCCTTAGGGTTAAGAGTTAGGGTTAGGTTTAATGCTTAGGATTAGGGTTAGGGTTTGGGGTTAAAGTAAGTGATAGGGGTTAGGTTTAAGGATCAAAGGTTAGGGTTATTTTTAGCTGTAGTGTTAGGGTTAGGGATAAGGGATCCCATTAGCATTAAGGGTCTTCCTTACTGTAGGGTTAAGGGTTAGGCTTAGAGTTAAAGGTTAAGGTTAGGGTCAGTGTTAAGATTTAGGGTGAGGGTTAACGGTTAGGGTAAAGGTTAAGCGTTAGGGTTAGGGATTAGTGATTAGGGTTTTTGGTTAGTGTTAGGGTTAGCGGTTAGGAGTTAGTGTTTTATGAAGGGGTATGGTTAGGGTTAGGGTTAGGGTTAGGGTTAAGGGATAGGATTACGGTTAAGTGTTGGCCTTAGGGTTAGGGTTTAGTGTTAGGGTTATCATTAAGGACTAGGGGTAGGGTCAGGGTTAAATGCCTGGGTGCGGGTAATCGTTAGGGTCAGGGTTAAGGTTCACGGATAGGGTTAGTGTTAAGGGTTACGGGTAGGTTTAGGGTTCAGGGTTAGAGTTAGCATTAGGGCTTAAGGTTAGGATTAGGCGGTAGGTTCGATTTAGGGTTAGATCTAGACGTTCGGGTAAGGGCTAGCGTTAGGGTTAAGAGATAGGGTTAGGTTTAATACTTAGGATTAGGGTTAGGGTTTGGGGTTAAAGTAAGTGTTAGGGGTTAGGTTTAAGGATGAAAGGTTACTGTTATTTTTAGCTGTAGTGTTAGGGTTAGGGATAAGGGATCCCATTAGCATTAAGGGTCTTCCTTACTGTAGGGTTAAGGGTTAGGGTTAGAGTTAAAGGTTCAGGTTAGGGTCAGTGTTAAGATTTAGGGTGAGGGTTAACGGTTAGGGTAAAGGTTAAGCGTTAGGGTTAGGGATTAGTGATTAGGGTTTTTGGTTAGTGTTAGGGTTAGCGGTTAGGAGTTAGTGTTTTATGAAGGGGTATGGTTAGAATTAGGATTGGGGTTAGAGTTAGGGTAAGGTATAGGGGTTAGCTTTAGGGGTTAGTTTTAGGGTAAAAGGATAGGATTAGGGTTACGGGTTGGGCTTAGGTTTAGGGTTAAAGTTTACTGCTAGGGTTAGGGATAGGGTTCAGGCTTAGCTTTAGGGGTTCTGCTTAGGGTTAGGTGTTAGGTTAGTGTCAGGGTTAGGTCTAGTCGTGAGGGCAAGGTTCAGGGTTATCTTTAAGAGCTAGGGTTAGGTTTAATGGTTAGGATTAGGATTAGGGTTAAGGGTTAGGGTAAGGCTTAGGGGTTAGGGTCAAGGGTTAGGGTCAAGGGTTAGGGTTTTTGTTAGGCATAGCGTTGGGGTTAGAAGTAAGGGTTACTGTCAGTGTTAGGGTTGTAGGTAGGGTTACGGTTAGGGTTAGCGGTTTAGAATTAGGGTTAGGGATTAGGTGTCACAGTGATGACTAGGAGATAGGGTTAGAATTATGGGATAGGGGTTGTTCTCAGGAAATGAGTTATGCATTAACGTTAGGATAAGAGGTTAAAGTTAGGCGCACGGTGAGGTTTACGTGTTAAGGGGAGAAATAGGAACAGGGTTGGGTGTTATGTTCAGGGTTAGGGTTATCTGTTAAAGGTATTGTTTATGCTTAGCGCACGGGCCCTGTCTGCATTAGGCGGGCGGGGGGAGTTTAGGGGGCTGGGATTGTACCCGGGAACCCACTCTATCATACTCTGGGTATGGGCCCGTGGGTTTCATGCAGGACACAGTGGTAGAGCCTCCTTTCACGCATGGCATGGGAGGATTGCAGGCTTTCTAAACTCTAAGAAAGCAAGAAGTCTGAGAATTAGATTTAGGGTTAGGATTATGGTTAGGGTTAAGGATGAATTTTATGGTTAGGGTGAGGGCTTAGGGTTAGTGATTAGGGTTAGGGTTAAAGGTTAGTCTTAGGTTTAACGGTTACACTTTGGTTTAGGGTTGAGGTTTACGGTTAGGGTTAAGATGAGGGGTTAGGGTTTGGTACAGGGTTAGGGTTAAGTGTAAGGTTTAGGGTTGAAGATTAGGATTAGGGTTAGGATTATAGGATAGCGTGAGAGTTAATGCTTAGGGTTAAGGTTAAGAGTTAGGGTTTAGGGTTAGGTTTAGGGTTAGCGTTAGTTTTAGGGTTAGAGTTATGTGCTATGTTTTGTGTTAGAGGTTAGGGTTAGGTTTACTGGTCACGGTGAGGGTTACGTTTAGGGGTTAGCATTAGGGTTAGGGTTAAGGGATAGGATTAGGGATAAGTGTTGGGCGTAGGGTGAGGGTTCAGTGTTAGGGTTATCATTAAGGATTAGGGGTAGGGTCAGGGTTAAATGCTTGGGTGCGGGTAATGGTTAGGGTCAGGATTAAGGTTCACGGATAGGGTTAGTGTTAAGGGTTACGGGTAGGTTTAGGGTTCAGGGTTAGAGTTAGCATTAGGGCTTAAGGTTAGGATTAGGCGGTAGGTTAGATTTAGGGTTAGATCTAGGCATTAGGGTAAGGCCTAGCGTTAGGGTTAAGAGATAGGGTTAGGTTTAATGCTTAGGATTAGGGTTAGGGTTTGGGGTTAAAGTAAGTGTTAGGGGTTAGGTTTAAGGATCAAAAGTTAGGGTTATTTTTAGCTGTAGTGTTAGGGTTAGGGATAAGGGATCCCATTAGCATTAAGGGTCTTCCTTACTGTAGGGTTAAGGGTTAGGCTTAGAGTTAAAGGTTAAGGTTAGGGTCAGTGTTAAGATTTAGGGTGAGGGTTAACGGTTAGGGTAAAGGTTAAGCGTTAGGGTTAAGGATTAGTGATTAGGGTTTTTGGTTAGTGTTAGGGTTAGCGGTTAGGAGTTAGTGTTTTATGAAGGGGTATGGTTAGAATTAGGATTGGGGTTAGAGTTAGGGTGAGGTATAGGGGTTAG
Organism: Eulemur rufifrons; assembly: GCF_041146395.1. Taxonomy (NCBI): domain Eukaryota; kingdom Metazoa; phylum Chordata; class Mammalia; order Primates; family Lemuridae; genus Eulemur; species Eulemur rufifrons. Next base: position 1,225,231 of record NW_027182850.1, read on the forward strand.
GTTTAGGGGTTAGTTTTAGGGTAAAAGGATAGGATTAGGGTTACGGGTTGGGCTTAGGTTTAGGGTTAAAGTTTACTGCTAGGGTTAGGGATAGGGTTCAGGGTTAGCTTTAGGGGTTCTGGTTAGGGTTAGGTGTTAGGTTAGTGTCAGGGTTAGGTCTAGTCGTGAGGGTAAGGTTTAGGGTTAGCTTTAAGAGCTAGGGTTAGGTTTAATGGTTAGGATTAGGATTAGGGTTAAGGTTTAGGGTAAGGCTTAGGGGTTAGGGTGAAGGGTTAGGGTCAAGGGTTAGAGTTTTTGTTAGGCATAGCGTTGGGGTTAGAAGTAAGGGTTACTGTCAGTGTTAGGGTTGTAGGTAGGGTTACGGTTAGGGTTAGCGGTTTAGAATTAGGGTTAGGGATTAGGTGTCACAGTGATGACTAGGAAATAGGGTTAGAATTATGGAATAGGGGTTGTTCTCAAGAAATGGGTTATGCATTAACGTTAGGATAAGAGGTTAAAGTTAGGCGCACGGTGAGGTTTACGTGTTAAGGGGAGAAATAGGAACAGGGTTGGGTGTTATGTTCAGGGTTAGGGTTATCAGTTAAAGGTATTGTTTATGCTTAGCGCACGGGCCCTGTCTGCATTAGGCGGGCGGGGGGGAGTTTTGGGGGCTGGGATTGTACCCGGGAACCCACTCTATCATACTCTGGGTATGGGTCCGTGGGTTTCATACAGGACACAGTGGTAGAGCCTGCTTTAACGCATGGCATGGGAGGATTGCAGGCTTTCTAAACTCTAAGAAAGCAAGAAGTCTGAGAATTAGATTTAGGGTTAGGATTATGGTTAGGGTTAAGGATTAAGTTTAGTGTTAGGGTGAGGGCTTAGGATTAGGGATTAGGGTTAGGGTTAAAGGTTACTCTTAGGTTTAACGGTTACACTTTGGTTTAGGGTTGAGGTTTACGGTTAGGGTTAAGATGAGGGGTTAGGGTTTGGTACAGGGTTAGGGTTAAGTGTTAGGTTTAGGGTTGAAGATTAGGATTAGGGTTAGGATTATAGGATAGCGTGAGAGTTAACGCTTAGGGTTAAGGTTAAGAGTTAGGGTTTAGGGTTAGGTTTAGGGTTAGGGTTAGTTTTAGGGTTAGAGTTATGTGCTATGGTTTGTGTTAGAGGTTAGGGTTAGGTTTACTGGTGACGGTTAGGGTTACGTTTAGGGGTTAGCATTAGGGTTAGGGTTAGGGTTAGGGTTAAGGGATAGGATTACGGTTAAGTGTTGGCCTTAGGGTTAGGGTTTAGTGTTAGGGTTATCTTTAAGGACTAGGGGTAGGGTCAGGGTTAAATGCCTGGGTGCGGGTAATGGTTAGGGTCAGGGTTAAGGTTCACGGATAGGGTTAGTGTTAAGGGTTACGGGTAGGTTTAGGGTTCAGGGTTAGAGTTAGCATTAGGGCTTAAGGTTAGGATTAGGCGGTAGGTTCGATTTAGGGTTAGATCTAGGCGTTCGGGTAAGGGCTAGCGTTAGGGTTAAGAGATAGGGTTAGGTTTAATGCTTAGGATTAGGGTTAGGGTTTGGGGTTAAAGTAAGTGTTAGGGGTTAGGTTTAAGGATGAAAGGTTACTGTTATTTTTAGCTGTAGTGTTAGGGTTACGGAAAAGGGATCCCATTAGCATTAAGGGTTTCCTTACTGTAGGGTTAAGGGTTAGGCTCAGAGTTAAAGGTTAAGGTTAGGGTCAGTGTTAAGATTTAGGGTGAGGGTTAACGGTTAGGGTAAAGGTTAAGCGTTAGGGTTAGGGATTAGTGATTAGGGTTTTTGGTTAGTGTTAGGGTTAGCGGTTAGGAGTTATTGTTTTATGAAGGGGTATGGTTAGAATTAGGATTGGGGTTAGAGTTAGGGTGAGGTATAGGGGTTAGGTTTAGGGGTTAGTTTTAGGGTAAAAGGATAGGATTAGGGTTACGGGTTGGGCTTAGGTTTAGGGTTAAAGTTCACTGCTAGGGTTAGGGATAGGGTTCAGGCTTAGCTTTAGGGGTTCTGCTTAGGTTAGGTGTTAGGTTAGTGTCAGGGTTAGGTCTAGTCGTGAGGGCAAGGTTCAGGGTTATCTTTAAGAGCTAGGGTTAGGTTTAATGGTTAGGATTAGGATTAGGGTTAAGGGTTAGGGTAAGGCTTAGGGGTTAGGGTGAAGGGTTAGGGTCAAGGGTTAGGGTTTTTGTTAGGCATAGCGTTGGGGTTAGAAGTAAGGGTTACTGTCAGTGTTAGGGTTGTAGGTAGGGTTACGGTTAGGGTTAGCGGTTTAGAATTAGGGTTAGGGATTAGGTGTCACAGTGATGACTAGGAGATAGGGTTAGAATTATGGGATAGGGGTTGTTCTCAGGAAATGGGTTATGCATTAACGTTAGGATAAGAGGTTAAAGTTAGGCGCACGGTGAGGTTTACGTGTTAAGGGGAGAAATAGGAACAGGGTTGGGTGTTATGTTCAGTGTTAGGGTTATCTGTTAAAGGTTTTGTTTATGCTTAGCGCACGGGCCCTGTCTGCATTAGGCGGGCGGGGGGAGTTTAGGGGGCTGGGATTGTACCCGGGAACCCACTCTATCATATTCTGGGTATGGGCCCGTGGGTTTCATGCAGGACACAGTGGTAGAGCCTCCTTTCACGCATGGCATGGGAGGATTGCAGGCTTTCTAAACTCTAAGAAAGCAAGAAGTCTGAGAATTAGATTTAGGGTTAGGATTATGGTTAGGGTTAAGGATGAAGTTTAGTGTTAGGGTGAGGGCTTAGGGTTAGGGCTTAGGGTTAGGGTTAAATGTTACTCTTAGGTTTAACGGTTACACTTTGGTTTAGGGTTGAGGTTTACGGTTAGGGTTAAGATGAGGGGTTAGGGTTTGGTACAGGGTTAGGGTTAAGTGTTAGGTTTAGGGTTGAAGATTAGGATTAGGGTTAGGATTAAAGGTTAGCGTGAGAGTTAACGCTTAAGGTTAAGGTTAAGAGTTAGGGGTTAGGGTTAGGTTTAGGGTTCGTTTTAGGGTTAGAGTTATGTGCTATGGTTTGTGTTAGAGGTTAGGGTTAGGTTTACTGGTCACGGTGAGGGATACGTTTAGGGGTTAGCATTAGGGTTAGGGTTAAGGGATAGGATTAGGGTTAAGTGTTGGGCGCAGGGTGAGGGTTTAGTGTTAGGGTTATCATTAAGGATTAGGGGTAGGGTCAGGGTTAAATGCTTTGGTGCGGGTAATGTTTAGGGTCAGGGTTAAGGTTCACTGATAGGGTTAGTGTTAAGGGTTACGGGTAGGTTTAGGGTTCAGGGTTAGAGTTAGCATTAGGGCTTAAGGTTAGGATTAGGCGGTAGGTTCGATTTAGGGTTAGATCTAGGCATTAGGGTAAGGGCTAGCGTTATGGTTAAGAGATAGGGTTAGGTTTAATGCTTAGGATTAGGGTTAGGGTTTGGGGTTAAAGTAAGTGTTAGGGGTTAGGTTTCAGGATCAAAGGTTAGGGTTATTTTTAGCTGTAGTGTTAGGGTTAGGGATAAGGGATCCCATTAGCATTAAGGGTCTTCCTTACTGTAGGGTTAAGGGTTAGGCTTAGAGTTAAAGGTTCAGGTTAGGGTCAGTGTTAAGATTTAGGGTGAGGGTTAACGGTTAGGGTAAAGGTTAAGCGTTAGGGTTAGGGATTAGTGATTAGGATTTTTGGTTAGTGTTAGGGTTAGCGGTTAGGAGTTAGTGTTTTATGAAGGGGTATGGTTAGAATTAGGACTGGGGTTAGAGTTAGGGTGAGGTATAGGGGTTAGGTTTAGGGGTTAGTTTTAGGGTAAAAGGATAGGATTAGGGTTACGGGTTGGGCTTAGGTTTAGGGTTAAAGTTTACTGCTAGGGTTAGGGATAGGGTTCAGGGTTAGCTTTAGGGGTTCTGGTTAGGGTTAGGTGTTAGGTTAGTGTCAGGGTTAGGTCTAGTCGTGAGGGTAAGGTTTAGGGTTAGTTTAAGAGCTAGGGTTAGGTTTAATGGTTAGGATTAGGATTAGGGTTAAGGGTTAGGGTAAGGCTTAGGGGTGAGGGTGAAGGGTTAGGGTAAAGGGTTAGGGTTTTTTTTAGGCATAGCGTTGGGGTTAGAAGTAAGGGTTACTGTCAGTGTTAGGGTTGTAGGTAGGGTTACGGTTAGGGTTAGCGGTTTAGAATTAGGGTTAGGGATTAGGTGTCACAGTGATGACTAGGAGATAGGGTTAGAATTATGGGATAGGGGTTGTTCTCAGGAAATGGGTTATGCATTAACGTTAGGATAAGAGGTTAAAGTTAGGCGCACGGTGAGGTTTACGTGTTAAGGGGAGAAATAGGAACAGTGTTGGGTGTTATGTTCAGGGTTAGGGTTATCTGTTAAAGGTATTGTTTATGCTTAGCGCACGGGCCCTGTCTGCATTAGGCAGGCGGGGGGAGTTTAGGGGGCTGGGATTGTACCCAGGAACCCACTCTATCATACTCTGGGTATGGGCCCGTGGGTTTCATGCAGGACACAGTGGTAGAGCCTCCTTTCACGCATGGCATGGGAGGATTGCAGGCTTTCTAAACTCTAAGAAAGCAAGAAGTCTGAGAATTAGATTTAGGGTTAGGATTATGGTTAGGGTTAAGGATGAAGTTTAGTGTTAGGGTGAGGGATTAGGGTTAGGGCTTAGGGTTAGGGTTAAAGGTTACTCTTAGGTTTAACGGTTACACTTTTTTTTAGGGTTGAGGTTTACGGTTATGGTTAAGATGAGGGGTTAGGGTTTGGTACAGGGTTAGGGTTAAGTGTTAGGTTTAGGGTTGAAGATTACGATTAGGG
>NW_027182851.1:0-30000 GCF_041146395.1 Eulemur rufifrons
GGTTACATTCACGCAGAGAAAGCAACTGTGGGGTGGCCTATGTAATCATCATAATCTAGTTTGGAGGAAGTTCGAGAGTCATATGTGGGAAAAATTAAAGTCACCTAGAGAATTGGAACCATCGGGTGTTGTGTAGGTCTGCTAAATTCTATTTTGGAAGAAGAGTGAGAGTCATATATGGGAACGCTTATGTTCACTCAGAGAAATCAACGATGGGGCGCTGTATTGTTGGCATGCTAAACTGTAGTTTGGAAGAAGTTCGAGAGTCTTATATAGGAAAGTTTACAGTCACCTAGAGAAAGCAACTCACAGGAGGTGGTTTGTGGGCCGCTAAACTCTAATTTGGATGAAGTGAAAGAGGCATACATGGATACGCTTCATTCACTCAGAGAAAGGTAAATTGGGTGCCGGTTTGTAGGTATACTAACTCCAGTTTGGAAGAAGTATGAGAGTCATATATATGAACGCTTATATGGACGCAGAGAAAGCAACTATGGGGTGGTGTTTTGTAGGCATGATAAAATATAATTTGGAAGAATTTCGAAAGCTGACAGTGACTTAGAGAAAGCAACTCTTGGCGGTTGATTTTGAGGTCTGCTAAATTGTATTTTGATAGAAGTACAAGAGTCATATATAAAATCGCTTATATTTATGCTGAGAAAGAAACTATGTGGTGATGTTTTGTTGGCGTGCTGAAATGTAGTTTCGAAGAAGTTCGACAGTCTTTTATAGGAAAGCTTACAGTCCCCCAGAGGAAGCAACTTTCGAGAGATAGTTTGTAAGCCTGCTAAACTCTACTTTGCATCATTTGGAACAGTCATACTTGGGAACGCTAACATTCTCTCAGAGAACGCAACGTTTGGTTGGTTGTTTGTAAGCATACTAAACTGTATTTTGGAAGAAGTAGCAGAGTCATATATATGAGTGCTTACATTCACGCAGAGAGGGCAACTATGGGGTGGTGTTTTGTAGGCATGCAAATCTCTAGTTGCGAAGAAGTTAAGAGTAATAGGAAAGCTTACAGTCTCACAGAGAAAGCAACCCTTGGGGGTCGGTTTGTAGTTCTGCTAAATTCTATTTTGGATGAAGTGTGAATCATAAATGGGAACGCTAACATTCACTCAGAGAAAGCAAGGTTGCGGTGGTGATTTTTAGTCACACTAAACTGGAGTTTGGAGGAAGTACGAGAATAAAAGAATGCTTACATTCACTCAGAAAAAGCAACGTTGGGGAGGTGGTTGGTAGGTGTACTATACTTTGGAAGAAGTACGAGCGTGATGCATAGGAACGCTTACATTCACGCAAACTATGGGGTGGCCTTTTGTTGGCATGCTAAACTATGTCCCAAAGTCATATATAGGAAAGCTTATAGTGAGAGAAAGCAACTCTCGGGCGGTGTTTTGTAGGTCCGGCAAATTGCATTTTGAAAGCAGTCCGAGATTCATATAAGGGAAGGCCTATATCCACTCAGAGAAAGCAATGTTAGGCTGGTGGTTTGTAGGCATACTAAACTGTATTTTGGAACTCATATGTATGACTCTCACACTTGATCCAAATTAGAGTTCACCAGGCCTATAAACCACATCCTGAGAGTTGCTTTCTCTAGGTGAATGTAAGCTTTCCTATGTAAAACTCTCGAACTTCTTCCAAACTAAAGTTTAGCATGCCAACAATACACCACCGCATCGTTGCTTTCTCTGAGTGAACATAAGCATTCCCTTATATGAATCACTTTTTCCAAAATAGAATTTAGCAGACCTACAAACCAGTCCCCGATGGTTGATTTAGCTATGTGACTGTAATTTTCCCCAGATATGACTCTCAAACTTCCTCCAAAGTATAGATTAACATGCGTACATACACCACCCAACAGTTTCTTTCTCTGCGTGAATGTAACTGTTCATATATATGACTCTCCTACTTCTTCCGACCTACAGTTATTATGCCTACAAACCACCACCCAAACGTTGTGTTCTCTCCGTGAATGTAATCTTTCCCATATTTGACTCTCACAATTGCTGCTAATTAGTGTTTAGAGGCTTGCAAAGCTGTCCCGAGTGTTGTTTTCTCTAGGTGACTGTAGCTATCCTATATAACACTCTGGAAGTCCTTTCAAACTGCAGTTTAGCATGCCAACAACACATCACCCCATAGTTTCTTTCTCTGCATAAATGTAAGCGTTTGTATATATGACTCTTGTACGTCTTTCAAAATACAATTTAGCAGACCTAAAAATCACCCGCCAAGAGTTGCTTTCTCTAAGTGACTGTCAGCTTTCGAACTTCTTCCAATCTATAGTTTAGCATGCCTGCACTACAGCACCCCGTATTTGCTTTCTCTGTGTTAATGTAAGCGTTCCTATGTATGTCTCTCGTACCTCTTCCAAAGTAGAGTTTAGTATGCTCAAAAACGGCCACCCCAACGTTGCTTTCTCTGAGTGAATGTAAGCGTTCCTGTATATGATTCGAACACTTCATTGAAAATAGAGTTTAGCAGGCCTACGAACCACCCCCAGAGAGTTGCTTTCTCTAAATGACTGTAAGCTTTCCAGATATGACTCTCGAACATCCTCCAATCTATCGTTTAGTAGGCATACAAACATCACTCCATAGTTGCTTTCTCTGCATGAATGTAAGCGTTCCTATAAATGATTCTCGTCCTTCTTCCAAACTAGAGTTTAGTATGCCTACAAACCACAACCCCATCGTTGATTTCTCCGAGTGAATATACCCAGTCCCCCATATGACTCTCCCCCTTCTTCCAAAGTAGAGTTTTGCAGGCCTACAAATCATCCCCCGAAAGTTGGTTTCTATAAATGACGGTACGCTTTCCTATATATTACTCTTTAACTTCTTGCAAAATAGAGATTTGCATGGCTACAAAAAAGCCACCCCATAATTGCTTTCTCTGCATGAATGTAAGCGTTCCCATATATCATTCTCCTACTTCTTCCAAACTAGAGTTCAGTACGCCTACAAACGACCACACCATCGTTGCTTTCTCTGAGTGAATGTAAGCCTTCCCATATATGACTCTCACTCTGAAACCAAAATAGAGTTTGGCACACCTACATTCCACACCCAGAGATTTGCTTTAAGCGACTCTAAGCTTTCTTATATGTGATTCTCAAACTTCGTCCAAACTAGAGTTTAGCATGCCTAGAAACCACCCCACAGTTGCTTTCTCTGCATGAATGTAAGCGTTCATATACATGACTCTCGTACTTCCTCCAAAATACAGTTTAGAATGCCTACAAACCACCACCCAAACGTTGCGTTCTCTGAATGAATGAAAGCATTCCCATGTTTGACTCTCACAATTGATGCAAAGTAGAGTTTAGCAGGCCAAGAAAGGCTCTCCCGAGAGTTGCTTTCTCTAGGTGACTGTAAGCTTTCCTAAATAAGACTCTCCAACTTCTTCCAAACTACAGGTTAACATGCCCACAAAACATCACCCCATGGTTTTTTCTTTGCATGAATGTAAGCATTAGTATATATGACTCTGGTACTTCTTTCAAAATACAATTTAGCAGACCTAAAAATCACCCACCAAGAGTTGCTTTCTCTAAATGACTGTTCAGGTTTGGAACTTCTTCCAAACTATAGCATGCTTACAAAACACCACCCCGTAGTTGCTTTCTCTGTGTGAATGTAAGCCTTCCCAAATATCATTCTCGTACTTCTTCCAAACTATTTAGTATGCCTACAAAAACCACCCCAGTGTTGTTTCTCTGAGGGAATGTAAGCGGTCCCATGTTTGACTCTCACACTTCATCCAAATTAGAGTTTAGCATGTGTACAAAAAAATCTCCCGAGAGTTGCTTTCCCTAGGTGACGGTAATCTTTCCTGTATAAGGTTCTCCAACTTCTTCCAAACTGCAGTTTAGCATGCCTACAAAACCTGATGCCATAAGTGCTTTCTCTGTGTGAATGTAAGTGTTCCTATATAGGACTCTCGTACTTCTTCCAAACTACAGTTTAGTATGCCCTACAAACCACCACCCAAACGTTGTTTTCTCTGAGTGAATGTAAGCGTTCCCATATATGACTCTCACACTTCAACCAAAATAACTCTATTTCAACCAAAATAACTCTACATTCCACACCCAGAGAGTTGCTTTCTCTACGTGACTGTAAACTTTCCTATATATGACTCTCAAACTTCGTCCAAACTAGAGTTTTGCAAGCCTACAAAACACCACCCCATAGTTGCATTCGGTGCCGGAATGTAAGCGGTTCTACATGTGATTCTCTTGCTTCTTCTAGGAACCACAACCACAACGTTGCTTTCACTGAGTTCCCATATATTATTCTAACACTTCATTGAAAATAGAGTTTAGCAGGCCTACGAAACACCCCCGAGGGTTGCTTTCTCTAAGTGACTGTAAGCTTCCCAGATATGGCTCTCGAACTTCCTCCAAACTATATTTTAGTAGGCATACAAACATCACTCCATAGTTGCTTTCTCTGCGTGAAGGTAAGCGTTCCTATATACGATTCTCGTACTTCTTCCAAACTAGAGTTGACTATGCCTACAAATCACAATCCCATCGTTGATTTCTCTGAGTGAATGCACGCGGTCCCCAATATGACTCTCTCCCACTTCCAAACTGGAGTTTTGCAGGTGTAAAAACATCCCCCGAGAGTTGGTTTCTATGACTGTACCCTTTCCTATATATTACTCCTTAACTTCTTCCAAACTAGAGATTAGCATGGCTACAAAAACGCCACCCCATAATTGCTTTCTCTACGCGAATGTAAGCGTTCCCATATATCATTCTCCTACTTCTTCCAAACTAGAGTTTAGTATGCCTACAAACCACCACGCCGTCGTTGCTTTCTCTGAGGGAATGTAAGCCTTCCCATATATGACTCTCACTCTTAAACCAAAATAGAGTTTAGCAGGCCTACATTCCACACCCAGAGATTTGCTTTCTCTAAGTGACTCTAAGCTTTCTTATATGTGATTCTCAAACTTCGTCCAAACTAGAGTTTAGCATGCCTATAAAACACCACCCCATAGTTACTTTCAGTGCGTCAAAATGTATGTGCTCCTATATGTGATTCTCCTGCTTCTTCCAAACTGCAGTTTAGTAAGCCTACAAACAACCCCATCATTGCTTTCTCTGAGTGAATGTAAGCGTTCTCATATATGACTCTCACACTTCAACCAAAACAGGGTTTTGCAGGCCTACAAACCACCCGCCAAAACTTGCTTTTTCAAAGTGGCTGTTACCTTTCCTATATAGGACTCTGGAACTTCTCCCAAGCTAGACTTTAATATGTCTACCTGACACTACTCCGTAGTTGCTCTCGCTGTGTGAATGTAAGCGTTCCTATATATGAGTCTTGTACCTCTTCTTAACTAACATCTGGCATGCCAAAATAACACTCCCCCATAGTTGCTTTCTTTGAGTCAATGTAAACATTCCTATATATGTCTCTCGCACTTCTTCCAAACTAGAGTTGAATAAGTCTACAAACCAATCCCCGACAGCTGTTTTCTCTGAACGAATTTAAGCGTTCCTATATATGACTATGGCACTTCCTCCAAACTAGAGTTTAGAAAGCCTACACTCCACCCCTGTTCGTTGCTTTCTCTAAGTTACTGTAAGTTTTCCTATACATGGCTCTCAAAATTTTCCAAACTAGAGTTAGCATGCCTACTATACACCTACACATAATTGCTTTGTCTGAGTGAATATAAGCCTTCCTATATATGACTGTCGCACTTTTTCCAAATTAGAGTGTAGCCAGCCTGGAAAGCACCCCTTATAGTTGCTTTCATTGAGTGAATGTTAACATTCCTATGTATGACTCTCGCAACTTTTCCAATCTAAGATTTTAGCAATGCTACAAATCCCCCGCCGAGAGTTCCTATACATAACTGTCCTCTTTTTCCAAGCTAGAGTTTAGGAAGCCTAGAATCCGTCCCCCCGTAGATGCTTTATGTGAACGTAAGCGTTCCTATATATGACTCTCGCCTTCCTCCAAACTAGAGCTTAGCAAGCCTACAAACCAACTCCCTATAATTGCTTTCTCTGAATGAATGATATCGTTCCTATATAAGACTCTCGAACTTCTTCCAAACCAGAGTTTAACAAGCCAAAAAAGCACCCCCCATAGATGCTTCCTCTAACTCAAGGCTAATATTCCTATATATGATTCAGCTTCTTCATCCAAACTAGAGTAAGGCAAGCCTACAAATCACACATCAATAGTTGCTTTCTATAAGTAAATGTAAGCATCCCTATATATGACTATAGCAATTCTTCCAAACTGGAGTTTAGCAAGCCTACAGACCCCAGGACTCCACTCCATAGTACCCTGGGCATTGGCGCCTGCCTGTCATGCAGGACATAGGGGCGGACGCTCATCTCAGACACGGCATTGGTGGATTGTAGGCTTTTTTAAGTTTTTGAATTGAAGAACTCTGAGAATTGGAATTCGGTTTAGGGTAAGGTTAGGTGTTAGGGACTAGGATTAGATTTAGGGGTTAGGGTTTTAGGTTAGAATTAGGGTTAGGATTACTGTTAGGGTTAGAGATTAGGATTATGTTTAGTGGTTGGGTTTAGGTTTAGGGTGAGAGGCAAGAGTAAGGGTCAGGGATTAGGGTTACTGTTAGGAGTTAGATTCGGGGCTTACGAAGGGTTTGGTTTAGTGATAGGGTTAGGGCTTACGTTTAACGGTGTGTGTTAGGGCGCGGGCCCCGTCTAATGTACGGGGCACTGTGGGTGTGGAGCAAGGCTGCGTCCCCACTTCATCTTACCCTGGGTGTTGGGCTTCAACTGTCACGCAGGACAAAGGCAGAGGCTCATGAAACGCATGGTTAGGATTAAGGTTTAAGGTTAGGGTCAAGGTTGAGGGTTAGGGTGAGGGTTAACAGTTAGAGTTAGGGTAAGGGGTTTAGGGATAGGGTTAGGGTTAAGGGTTAGCTTTATGGTTAAGGTTTAAGGTTAGCATTAGAGGGTAGGGTTAGTGTAACTGTAGGTCAGTGTTGCGGTTAGATCTCTAGGCATTAGGGTAAAGGTCAGGGTTAGGGTTAAGTGTTAGGGTTAAGTTTAATGGTTAAGGATTGGGATTAGGGTTGAGGATTAGGGTTAAGATTATGGGTAATGACTCAGGATCAAAGGTTAGGGTTATTTTTAGGCGTAGGGTTAGCGTAAGGGGTTAAGGTTAGTGTTAGTGTTGTTGGTAGGGTTAAGGTTAGGGTTGGCGTTTCAGAATTAGGGATTAGGTGTTATGGTTATGGCTAGGAGTTAGCGTTAGATTTACGGTACAGGTCTTGTTCTCAGGGTGTCATGCATTAACGTTAAGATAAGGGGTTAAAGTTAGGGTTACGGTGAGCCTTACCTGTTAAGGTGAGCAGTAGGATCAGGGTTAGGTGTTATGTTCTGGGTTAGGGTTATGGGTGAGGAGTAGGGTTTATCCTTAGGGCACGGGCCCTGTATGCACTAGGAGGCGAAGTTAGGGGTCTGTGATGGTCGCTGGGAACCCACTCTATCGCACGCAGTGTATGGGCCTCTGAGTTTCATGCAGGACACTGTGGCAGAGCCGGCTTTCATGCATGGCTTAGTAGGATTGTAGGCTTTCAAAACTCTGAGAAAGCAAGAAGTCTGAGAATTAGATTTCAGGTTAGGATTACGGCACGGTTTAGGGATGAAGATTAGTGGTTAGGGTGAGGGCTTAGGGTTAGGGGTTAGGGTTAGGGTTAGGGTTGCTGGTAGGGTGAAGGTTAGGTTTGACGTTTTAGAATTAGGGATGAGGTGTTACGGTTATGACTATGGTTTAGGATTAGAATTACGGGATAGGGCTTCTTCTCAAGGTGTTATGCATTCACAGTTAAGTTAAGGGGCTAAGTTAGGGTTACGGGGAGGTTTATGTTTTAAGGTGAGCAATAGGATCAGGGTTAGGTGTTATGTTCAGGGTGAGGGTTATCTGTTAGGGGTAGTGTTTATACTTAGCGTACGGGCCCTGTCTGCACTGGGCGGGGGGCGGGGGTTAGGGGGATGGGATTGTCCCCGGGAACACACTCTATCGTACGCTGGGTATGGGCTCCTGGGTTTCATGCAGGACACAGTGGCAGAGCCCCCTTTTACTCATGGCATGGGAGGATTGTAGGCTTTCTAAACTCTGAGAAAGCAAGAACTCTGAGAATTAGATTTAGGGGTAGGATTCTGGTAATGTTTAGGGATGAAGATTAGTGTCAGGGTGGGGTCTTGGGTTAGGGGTTGGGGTTAAAGGTTAGTGTTAGGTTTAACAGTTACAGTTAGGTTTACGGTTAAGTCTCAGGGTTCGGGTTAAGGTTTGGGTTTAGCGTTTGGCACAGGGGTAGGCTTCAGTGTTAGCTTCATGGTTAAAGATTAGGAGTAGGGTTAGTGTGAGGGTTAAGGGTAAGGGTCAAGATTAAGGGTTCAGGTTGGGGTTAGGCTTAGGTTTAGGGTTAGGGGTCAAGGGTTAGGATTAGGGTTAAGTGTTGGGCTTAGGGTTGGGGTTTAGTGTTAAGTTTATCGTTAAGGATTAGGGTTAGGGTCAGGGTTAAATGCTTGGGTGCGGGTAATGGTTAGGGTCAGGGTTAAGGTTTATGGATAGGGTTAGTGTTAAGGGTTTACGGGTAGGTTTAGGGTTCAGGGTTAGAGTTAGCATTAGGGCTTAAGGTTAGGATTAGGTGGTAGGTTAGATTTTAGGGTTAGATCTAGGCGTTAGAGTAAGGGTTAAGAGATAGGGTTAGGTTTAATGCTTAGGATTAGGGTTAGGGTTTGGGGTTAAAGTAAGTGTTAGGGGTTGGGTTTAAGGATCAAAGGTTAGTGTTATTTTTAGCTGTAGTGTTAGGGTTAGGGATAAGGGATAAGGTTGGCGTGAGGGTTTTCCTTACTGTTAGGGTTAAGGTCAGGCTTAGATTAAAGGTTAAGGTTAGGGTCAGCGTTAAGGGTTAGGGTGAGGGTTAACGGTTACGGTAAAGGTTAAGCGTTAGTGTTAGGGATTAGCGATTAGGGTTTTTGGTAAGTGTTAGGGTTAGGAGTTAGTGTTTTATGAAGGGGTATGGTTAGAATTAGGATTGGGGTTAGTCTTAGGGTTAGGTTTAGGAGTTAGGTTTAGGGTAAAAGGATAGGATTAGGGTTAAGGGTTGGGCTCAGGTTTAGGGTTAAAGTTTAGTGTTAGGGTTAATGTTTAGTGTTATGGTCCAGTTTAAGTGTTAGGGTGAGGGTTAACGGTTAGGATTAGGCTTAGAGGTTGGGGATATAGTGAGGGTTCAGTGTTAGGGTTAGGTTTAGGGTTCAGGGTTAAGGTTAGCTGTAGGGGTTATGGTTAGGGTTAGGTGTTAGGTTAGTGTCAGGGTTAGGTCTAGTCGTGAGGGTAAGGTTTAGGGTTAGCTTTAAGAGCTAGGGTTAGGTTTAATGGTTAGGATTAGGATTAGGGTTAAGGGTTAGGGTAATGCTCAGGGGTTAGGGTGAAGGGTTAAGGGTTTTTGTTAGGCATAGCGTTGGGGTTAGAAGTAAGGGTTACTGTCAGTGTTAGGGTTGTAGGCAGGGTTACGGTTAGAGTTAGCGGTTTAGAATTAGGGTTAGGGATTAGGTGTTACAGTGACGACTAGGAGATAGGGTTAGAATTATGGGATAGGGGTTGTTCTCAGGAAATGGGTTATGCACTAACGTTAGGATAAGAGGTTAAAGTTAGGCTCATGGTGAGGTTTACGTGTTAAGGGGAGAAATAGGAACAGGGTTAGGTGTTATGTTCACGGTGAGGGATATCTGTTACAGGTATTGTTTATGCTTAGCGCACGGGCCCTGTCTGCCTTAGGCGGGGGTGGGGGGAGGTTAGGGGACTGGGATTGTCACCAGGATCCCACTGTATCGTACTCTGGGTATGGGCCCGTAGGTTTGATGCAGGACACAGTGGTAGAGCCTCCTTTCACGCATGGCATGGGAGGATTGCAGGCTTTCTAAACTCTAAGAAAGCAAGAAGTCTGAGAATTAGATTTAGGGTTAGGATTTTGGTTAGGGTTAAGGATGAAGTTTAGTGTTAGGGTGAGGGCTTAGGGTTAGGGATTAGGGTTAGGGTTAAAGGTTACTCTTAGGTTTAACGGTTACAGTTCGGTTTAGGGTTGAGGTTTACGGTTAGGGTTAAGATGAGGGGTTAGGGTTTGGTATAGGGTTAGGGTACAGGGTTAGGGTTAAGTGTTAGGTTTACGGTTGAAGATTAGGATTAGGGTTAGGATTAAAGGTTAGCGTGAGAGTTAACGGTTAGGGTTAAAGTTAAGAGTTAGGGTTAGGGTTTAGGTTTAGGGTTATGGGTTAGGGTTAGCTTTAGGGTTCGAGTTATGTGTTAGGGTTTGTGTTAGAGGTTAGGGTTAGGTTTACTGGTCACGGTTAGGGTTACGTTTAGGGGTTAGCATTAGGGTTAAGGATTAGGTTTAGGATAAGGGTTTAGAGTTAGTGTTGGGCTTTAGGCTCGGGGCTTAGGTTCAGGGTCAGGGGTTAGCGTTGGTGGTAGGGCTTAGATTTATCGGTCAGTTTAAGGGCACAGGACCTGGTTAATCTACTGTGAGAGGGGTGCGGTCGGAGTCATCACGAAAGCACAACATCATTCCCTGGGCCCTGGGACAAGATATACATGCAGGACTCAGGCGGAGCCTCATCTCACACATGGCATGGCTGTATTGTAGGCTTGCTTCACTCGGGAATGGAAGTAGTGTGAGAATTAGGGTTAGGGTTGGGGTTAGGGGTTTCGAGTTAGGGGTTAGGCTTGGAGTCAGGGTTAGGTGCTAGGGATTAGTGGTTAGGGTTAGAGTTAGTGTTACGGGTTAGGTGTTAACTCTGGTTTAGGGGGCCAGGGTAAGGTTTAGGTTTGGAGTTAGCGTTAGGGTTAGGCGTTAGGGTTAAGGGATAGGGTTAGGGTTAAGGGTTAGGCTTAGGGTAAGGGTTCAGGTTTAGGGTTAGGGTCAGGGTTAAGGTTTAGGGTGAGGGTTAACAGTTAGGGATAGGGTTAGGGGGTTAGGGATAGGATTAGGTTTAAGGGTTAGGTTTATGGTTCAGGTTTAAGGTTAACATTAGGGGGTTAGGGTTAGTGTTAACTGTAAGTCAGTGTTAGGGTTAGATCTCTAGGCATTAAGGTAAAGGTTAGGTTTAAGGTTAAGTGTTAGGGTTATGTTTAATGGTTAGGCTTGGGATTAGGGTTAAGTGTTAGGGTTAAGGTTAGGGGTTATGACTAAGGATCAACGGTTAGGGTTATTTTTATGCGTAGGGTTAGGGTAAGGTGTTAGGGTTAGTGTTAGTGTTGTTGGTAGGGTTAAGGTTAGGGTTGGCGTTTCAGAATTCGGGATCAGGTGTTATGGTTATGGCTAGGAGTTAGCGTTAGAATTACAGTATAGTGCTTTTTCTCAGGGTGTCATGCATTAACGTTAAGATAAGGTGTTAAAGTTAGGGTTATGGTGAGCTTTACCTCTTAAGGTGAGCAGTATGATCAGGGTTAGGTGTTATGTTCTGGGTTAGTCTTATGGGTGAGGGGTAGGGTTTATGCTCTGGGCACGGGCCCTGTATGCACTAGGAGGCAAAGATAGGGGTCTGTGATGGTCGCTGGTAACCTACTCTATCGTATGCAGTGTATGGGCCTCTGGTTTCCTGCAGGACACTGTCGCAGAGCGGGCTTTCATGCATGGCTTAGTAGGATTGTAGGCTTTCAAAACTCTGAGAAAGCAAGAAGTCTGAGAATTAGATTTCGGGTTAGGATTACGGCACGGTTTAGGGATGAAGATTAGTGTTAGGGTGAGGGCTTAGGGTTAGGGTTAGGGTTGATGGTAGGTTGAAATTTAGGGTTGGCACTTTAGAATATGGATGAGGTGTTATGGTTATGGCTAGGGGTTAGGTTTAGAATTATGGGATAGGGCTTCTTCTTTGGGTGCTATGCATTAACGTTAACATAAGGGGATAAATTAGTGTTATGGTTAGGTTTATGTTTTAAGGTGAGCAACAGGATCAGGGTTAGGTTTTATGTTTGGAGTTAGGGTTATCTGTTAGGGATAGTGTTTTTGCTTAGCGCACGGGCCCTGTCTTCACCAGGAGGGGGGGTTAGGGACTAGGATTGCCACTGGGAACCCGCTCTATCATGCACTAGTTATGGGCCCCCGGGTTTCTTGCAGGACACAGTGGCAGAGCCTCCTTTTACTCATGACGTGGGAGAATTGTAGGCTTTCTAAACTCTGAGAAAGCAAGAAGTCTGAGAATTAGATTTAGGGGTAGGTTTATGGTAATGTTTAGGGATGAAGGTTAGTGTTAGGGTGCGTTCTTAAGGTCAGTGGTTAGGGTTAAAGGTTAGTGTTAGGTTTAACCGTTACAGTCAGGTTTATGGTTATGTTTTAGGGTTAGGGTTAAGGTTAAGGTTTAGCGTTTGGTACAGTGTTAGGCTTAAGTTTTAGCTTTAGGGTTAAAGATTAGGATTAGGGTTAGGGTTAAGGGCTAGTGTGAGGGTTAATGATAAGGATCAAGACTAAGGGCTAGGGTTTTTGTTAGTGTTAGGAATAAGTCTTCGTGTAGGCTTTAGGGTTAGCGTTAAGTGTTATGGTTAGGGTTAGGTTTAGGGTTCATTTATGTTTAGGGGTTAGTGTTAGGGTTAGGGCTTAGGTTTAGGGTAAGGTTTTAGAGTTCGTGTTCAGCGTTACGGTCGGAGCTTATGTTTACCGTTAGGGTTAGTGTTAGTGTTAGGGCTGAGATTTAGCTTTTAGTTTAAGGGCACAGGACCTGTTTTATCTACGGTGAGAAGGGTGCTGTCGGAGTCTCCACGAAAGCACAAAATCGTTCCCTGATCCTTGGGAAAGGACCTACATGCAGGAACTCAGGTGGAGCCTCATCTCACGCATAGTATAGCTGTATTGTAGGCTTGGCTTCACTCTGAGAATGGAAGTAGTGTGAGAATCAGGGATAGGGTTTGGGTTAGGGGTTTGGAGTTTGGGATTATGGTTCGAGTCAGGGTTAGGTCCTAGGGATTAGGAGTTAGGGTTAGTGTTAGGGATAGGGGTTAGTTGTTGGGTTTGGGTTAGGGGTGCTAGGGTTAGGTTTAGGGTTGGGGTTAATATTAGGGTTAGCGTTTAGGGTTAAAGGATAGGATTATGGTTAAGGGTTTGGCTTAGGGTTAGGGTTAAGGGTTAGTGTTAAGGTTTAGGGTTAAGTTCAGGGTTACGTGTTTAGGGTGAGGGTTAACAGTTAGGGTTATGGTTAGCGTCTTAGGGATAGGGTTAGGGTTAGAGTTAGGGGTTAGGATTAAGGGTGAAGTGTTAGGGTTATTTTTAGGCATAGTTTTAAAGTTAGGGGCTTAGGGTAATGTTTGGTTTGATGGTAGGTTTAAGGTTAGGGTTAGCAGTTTAGATTCGCATTAGGGATTAGGTGTTATGGTTATGGCTTGGAGTTAGGGTAGAATTCAGAGATAGGAGTTGTTCTCAGGGTAAGTGTTATGCATTAACGTTATGATAAGGGGTTAAATTTAGGGTTATGGTGAGATTTACATTTAAGGTGAGCAATGGGATCAGGGTCAGGTGTTATGTTCAGGGTTATGGTTAGGGTGAGGGGTAGGGTTTATGCTTACGACTCGGGCCCTGTCTGCACTAGGCAGGGGTGGGAGGGGTTTGGGGTTGCGATTGTCGTCGGGAACCCACTCTAGTGTATGCTGAGTATTGGGCACTGGGGTTTCCGGCAGGACACAGTGTAGAGCCTCCTTTTATTCATGGCATGGGAGGATTGTAGGCTTTCTAACGCTGAGAAAGCAAGAAGTCTGATAATTAGATTTAGGGTTAGGATTATAGTTAGGGTTAGGAATGAGGTTAGTGCTAGGGTGAGGGATTAGGGCTAGGGATTATGGGTAGGAGTTAAGGTTAAATGTTAGAGTTAGGTTTAACGGTTACAGTTAGGTTTAGGGTTACGTTTTAGGGTGAGGGTTGATGTTAGGGTTAGGGTTTGGTACAGGGTTAGGGGTTAAGTGTTAGGTTTAGGGTTAAAGATTAGAATTCGGATTAGGGTGACGGTTAGTGTGAGTGTTAATGGTTAAGTTTGTGTTTAAGGGTTAGGGTTAGGGTTTAGGGCTAGTGTTAAGCGTTCGTGTTAGATTTAGGGTTAGAGTAAAGTGTTATGGTTAGGGTTATGGGTTAGCATTAGGGTTAAAGGTTAAAGGGTTAGGTTTATTTTCAGGCACAGGGTTAGGATTAGGTGTTAGGGTTAGTGTTACCGTTAAGGTTTTTTGTAGGCTTAAGGTTAGGTTTAGCAGTTTAGAATTAGGGTTAGGGATTAGGTGTTATGGTTTATGGTAAGGAGTTAGGGTTAGAATTATGGCATAGGGGTTGGTCTCAGGGTCAGTTTTATGCTTAAAGTTAGGGTAAGCGGTTAAAGTTAGTGTTACGGTGAGCTTATACGTGTTAAGGTGAGCAATAGGATCAGGGTTAGGTTTTATGTTCAGGGTTAGGGTTATGGGTGAGGGGTAGAGTTTATACTTAGGGTTAGGGTTAGGGTGTAGGGTTTAGGCTTAAGGATCAAGGGTTAGGGTTAGGGTTAGTGTTAGGGCTGTTGGTAGGGTTAAATTTAGGGTTAGCAGCTTACAATTAGGTATTAGGTTTTACAGTTATGAATAAGAGTTAGGGTTAGAAATTATGGGATAGGTGTTGTCCTCAGGGTAAGTATTATTCATTACCGTTAGGATAAGGGGTTAGGGGTAAGGGTTATGGTGAGTTTTACATGTTAAGGTGAGCAATAGGATCAGGGTCAGATGTTATGATCAGGGTTATGGTTATGGGTTAGGGGCAGTGTTTATGCTTAGGGCACAGGCCCTGTCTTCACTAGGTGGGGGGGGCTCGGAGGCTGGGATTGTCACCAGGAACCCACTCTATCGTATGCTGGGTATGGGCCTCTGGGTTTCATGCAGGGCACAGTGGCAGAGCCTCCTTTCATGCATGGCATGGGAGGATTGTAGGCTTTCTAAACTCTGAGAAAGCAAGAAGTCTGAGAATTAGATTTAGGGTTAGGATTACGGTTAGGGTTAGGGATGAAGTTTAGTGTTAGGGAGAGGGCTTAGTGTTAGGGATTAGGGTTTGGTACAGGGTTAGGGTTAAGTGTTCGGCTTAGGGGTAAAGATTAGGATTAGTGTTAGGTTTAAGGGTTAGCTGAGGGTTAACGGTTAGGGTTAAGGTGAAGGGTTAGGGTTAGGGTTTAGGGTTAGGATTAGGGGTTCGTGTTAGGTTTAGGGTTACACTTAAGTGTTAGGGTTTAGGTTCAGGTTTAGGGTTCATGGTTAAGGTTATGTTTAGGGGTTAGGTTTAGGGGTTAGGTTTGGTGTAAGGGTATAGTGTTAGTGAAGGGAGTTTGGGTCAGGGTTTCTGTTTAGGGTAGGGGTTAGTGTTAGGACTTAGATTTAGCGATTAGTTTAAGGTCAGAGGACCTGTTTAATCTATGGTGAGAAGGGTGTGGAATCGGTCGCTGAGACACCACAGCATTGTACCCTGGGCCTTGGGCTCAGACCTACATGCAGGAATCAGGGGGAGCCTGTTCTCATGCATGGCATGGTTGTATTGTAGGCTTGGTTAACTCTTAGAATGGAAGAAGTGTGAGAATTAGGGTTATGGTTAGGGTTAGGGATTTGGGTTTAGGAGAGAGTGTTCAAATGAGGGTTAGGGGTTAGGCATTAGGGGTTAGGGTTAGTGTTAGGGTTAGGGGTTGGGGTGAGGGTTGGGTTAGGGGCTAGGGTTAGGTTTAGGGTTGGGGTTAGTGTTAGCGTTCGAGTTAGGGATTAGAGTTAGGGTTAAGGGATAGGATTAGGGTTAAGAGTTTGGCTTAGGGTTCAGGTTAAGGGTTAGGGTTATGGTTAAAGATTAGTGTTAGTTTAAACAGTTACAGTTAGGTTTAGGGTTAAATTTTAGGGTGAGGGCTTTTTAAACTCTGAGAGAGGAAGACGTCTGAGATTAAGATTTAGGGATAGGATTATGGTTAGGATTAGGGATGACGATTAGTGTTAGGGTGAGGGCTTAGGGTTAAGGGTTAGGGTTAGAGTTAGGGTTAAGGTTAGTGTTAGTTTTAACGGTTAAAGTTAGGTTTAGGGTTAAGGTTTATTGTCAGGGTTAAGGTCAGGGGTTAGGGTTTCGTACAGGGTAAGAGTTCAGTGTTAGGTTTAGGGTTAAAGATTAGCATTATGGTTAGTGTTAAAGGTTAGTGTGAGGGTAAAAGTTTAGGGTTAAGTTTAAGGGCTAGGGTTAGGGGTTAGTGTTAGGGTTAAGGGGTCTTGTTAGGTTTAGGGTTACAGTTAAGTGTTATGGTTAGTGTTAGGGGTTACGGTTAGGCTTAGGGTTCATGGTTAGTGTAACATTTAGGGGTTAGGGCTAGGGTTAAATGATAGTGTTAGAGTTAAGGCTTAGGCTTTGGGTAAAGGTTTAGGGATAGGTTTACGGGTTAGGGTTAGTGTCAGGGTTAAATGTTAGGGTGAGAGTTAACAGTTATGGTTAGGGTTATTGGTTAGGGGTTGTGTTTATGCTTAGGGCACGTGCCTTGTCTGCACTAGGCGGAGAGGTTAGGGGGCTAGCATATTCGCCGGGAAATCACTCTATCGTATGCTGGGTATTGGCCCCTGGACACAGTGGCAGGGCCTCCTTTCACATATGGCGTGGGAGGATTATAGGCTTTCTAAACTCTGAGAAAGAAAAAGTCTGAGAATTAGATTTAGGGTTAGGATTATGGTTAGAATTAGGGATGAAGTTTAGTGTTAAGGTGATGCCTTAGGGTTAGGGGTTAGGTTTAGGGTCAGAGTTAAAGGTTAGTGTTAGGTTTAACAGTTACAGTTAGGTTTAGCGTTAAGGTTTAGTGTTAGGGTTCAGTTTAGGGGATAGGTTTTGGTACAGGTTAAGGTTTAAGTGTTAAGTTTAGAGTTAAAGATTACAATTAGGGTTAGGTTTAAAGGTAAGTGTGAGGATTAACGGTTAGGGTTAAGCATGAGGGTTAGGGATTAGGTTTAGTGTTAAGGGTTTATGTTAGTTTAGGGTTAGAGTTAAGTGTTATGGTTAGGGTTAGGGGTTAGGGTTAGATATAGGGTGCATGGTTAGGGTTACGTTTAGGGGTTAGGGTTACGGGTTAGGTTTAGGGTGAGTGTTTGGTGTTAGTGTTGGGCATTAGGATAAGGGCTTAGGTTTAGGGTTAGCGTTTAGGTTTAGTGTTAGGGCTTAGATTTAGCGGTTAGTTTAAGGGCACAGGACCTGTTTAATCTATGGTGAGAAGGGTGCAGAATTGGTCCCCTTGACACCACACCATAGTACCTGGGCCTTGGGCCCAGACCTACATGCAGGACTCAGGCGGAGCCTCTTCTCACTCATGGCATGGCTCTATTGTAGGCTTGGTGAACTCTGAAAATGGAGGAAGTGTGAGAATTAGGGTTATGGTTATGGTTAATTGTTTGGGGTTAGGGGTTAGGGTTCGAGTGTGGTTCAGGGGTTAGGAATTAGGAGTTAGTGTTAGTGTTAGGGTTAGGGGTTAGGGGTTAGTGTTGGTTTAGGGGCTAGGGTTAGATTCAGAGTTAGGGTTAGTGTTAGGGTTAGGGTTAGGGATTATGGTTAGGGTTAGGAATTAGGGTTAGGGTTAGGCTTAAGGGATAGGATTAGGGTAAAGGGTTAAGGCTTAGGGTTAGCATTAGGGATTAGGGTTAGGGTTAAGTGTTAGGGTTTTGGTCTGATTTAAGGGTTAGGGTGAGCGTTAACAGTTAGGGTTAAGGTTAATTGTTAGGATTGGGGGTTAGGCTTAAGGATTCGTATTAGGGTTAGGGTATAAGGGTGAGACTTAAGTCTTATGGTTAGGGACAGGGCTTTTGGTTAGGGATAAGGGTTAGGAGTTAGGGTTACTTTTAGGCATAGGGTAGGATTAGGGGTGAGGGTTAGGGTTAGGGTTAGTGTTAGGGTTGTTGGTAGTGTTAAGGTTAGGGTTAGCAGTTTAGAATTAGGGTTAGGGATTAGGTTTTATGGTTATGGCTAAGATTTAGGGTTAGAATTATGGGATAGGCGTTGTTCTCAGTGTAAGTGTTATGCATTAACTTTAGGAGATGCGGTTAAAGTTAGGGTTACAGTGTGGTCTACATGATAAGGTGAGCAGTAGGATCAGGGTTAGGTGTTACGTTCAAGGTTAGGGTTATATGTTAGGCGTACTTTTTATGCTTAGGGCACGGGCCCTGTCTGCACTAGGCGGGAGGATTAGGGGTCTAGGATTGTGGCCGAGAACTTTCTCTATCGTACACTGGGTATGGGTCCCTGGGTTTCATGCAGGACACAGTGGCAGAGCCTCTTTTCACGCATGGCATGGGAGGATTGTAGGCTTTCTAAACTCTGAGAAAGCAAGAAGTCTGAGAATTAGATTTAGGGATAGGATTATGGTTAGTGTTAAGGATAAAGTTTAGCATTAGGGTGAGGGCTTAGGGTTAGGGGTTAGAGTTACGGTCAGGGTTAAAGGTTAGTGTTAGGTTTAATGGTTACAGTTAGCTTTAGGGTCAAGTGTTAGGGTTAAGGTTAAGGTTAGGGGTTAGGTTTTGGTACAGGGTAAGGGTTAACTGTTAGGTTTAGGGTTAAAGATTACGATTAGGGTTAGGTTTAAGGGTTAGTGTGAGAGTTAACGGTTAGGGTTAAGGTTAAGTGTTAGGGTTAGTGGTTAAGTTTAGGTTTAAGTGTTCATGTTAGGTTTAGGGTTAGAGTTAAGTGTTATGGTTAGGGTTTGGGGTTAGGGTTAGGTTTAGGGTTCATCGTTAGGGTTACGTTTAGGCATTAGGGTTATGGGTAAGGATTAGGGTAAGGGTTTAATGTTAGTGTTGGGCGTTAGGGTCAGGGCTTAAGTTTAGGGTTAAGGGTTAGTGTTAGAGTTAGCGTTAGGGCTTAGATTTAGAGATTATTTTAAGGGCACAGGACCTGTGTAATCTATGGTGAGAAGTGTGCATAATGGGTCATCGCCACACCACACCATCGTACCCTAGGCCTTGGGCCCAGACCTACATGCAGGTCTCAGGCAGAGCCTCTTCTCACGCATGGCATGGTTTTATTGTAGGCTTGGCTAACTCTGAGAATGGAGGAAGTGTGAGAATTATGGTTATGATTAGGGTTAGGTGTTTGGGGTTAGGGGTTAGTGTTCGCGTGAGGGTTAGGTGTTAGGGATTAGGGGTTAGGGTTAATGTTAGCATTAGGGGTTAACGGTTAGGGTTGGGTTAGGGACTAGAGATAGATTTAGGGTTGGGGTTAGGGTTAGGGTTAGGGTTAGGGGTTAGGGTTAGGGTTAAGGGATAGGATTAGGGTTAAGTGTTAAGGCTTAGGGTTAGCATTAAGGGATAGGGTTAGGGTTAAGGGTTAGGGTTATGGTCCGAGTTAAGGGTTAGGGTGAGGGTTAACAGTTAGGGTTAGGGTTATAAGTTAGGGATAGTGTTAGGTTTAAGGTCTAGGGTTAGGGTTAGAGGTAGCTTTACTGCTAAGATTAGGTCTCGGCATTAAGGTAAGGGTTAGTGTTAGGGTTAAGGGTTAGGGTTAGGTTTAATTGTTAGGATTAGGATCAGAATTAAGGGTTAGGCTTAGGGTTAGGGGATAGGGTTAGGGTTTAGGGTAAACTTTTAAGGTTATGTTTAGGGATAAGGTTAGGGTTAGTGTTTAAGGTTAGGGTTAGTATTAGGGTTGTTTGTAGGGTTAAGGTAATGTTTAGTGGTTAGAATTAGGGTTAGGGATTAGGGGTTACTGTTATGGCTAGGAGTTAGGGTTAGAATTAAGTGATAGGGGTTGTTCTTAGCATAAGTGTTATGCATTAATGTTAGGATAAGTGGTTAAAGTTAGGTTTACGGTGAGGTTTATGTGTTAAGGTGAGCAATAGGATCAGGGTTAGAATTATGAGTGAGGGGTAGGGTTTTGCTTAGGGTATGGGCCCTGTCTGCCCTAGGAGTGGGATTGAGGGGGATGCGATTGTCACCAGAAACCCACTCTATCGTATGCAGGGTATGGGCCCATGGGTTTCTTGTAGGACACTCTGGCAGAGCCTGATTTCACGCATGGTAAAGGAGGATTGTAAGCTTTCAAATCTCTAGGAAAGTAAGAAGTCTGAGAATTAGATTTAAGGTTAGGATTATCGTTATGGTTAGGGATGAAGTTTAATCTTAGGGTGAGGGCTTCGGGTAAGGGGATACGGTTAGTTTTAGGGTTAAAAGTTACTGTTAGGTTTAACAGTTACAGTTAGACTTAGGGTTTAGGTTTAGGGTTAGGGTTAAGCTTAGGGGTTATGGTTTGGTACAGGGTTAGGGTTAAGTGTTAGGGTTAGGGTTAAAGATCATGACAAGGGTTAGAGTTAAGGGTTAGTTTGAGTGTTAACAGTAGGGTTAAGGATAACTTTTAGGGTTAGGGGTTAGGATTAGTGTTAGGGCTGAGATTTAGCGGTTAGTTTAAGGGCACAGGACCTGTTTAATCTATGGTGAGAGTGGTGCACAGGGTCGCTGCGACACAACACCACCGTACGCTGGGCCTTGGGCCAAGACCTACATACAGGACTCAGGTGGAGCCTCTTCTCACGCATGACATGGCTGTATTGTAGGCTTGGTTAACTCTGAGAATGGAAGAAGTGTCAGAAATCGGGTTAGGGCTGGCTGTAGGTGTTTTTAACCCCTAACCCTAACACTAACCCCCTAATCCTAACCCTAACACTAACCCCAAGGTTAAATCTAACCTTAACCCCTACGACAACCCTAACCCTAACCCTAACCCCTCTCACTGTAGAATAAACAGGTCCTGTGCCCTTAAACTAACCACTAAATCTAAGCCCTAACATCAACCCTAACCTCTGACCCTAAACCTAAGCCCTGAGCCTAAAGCCCAACACTAACTCTAAACTCTTACCCTAAAGCTAATCCCTAACCCTAATGCTAACCTCTAAACGTAACCCTAACTGTGAACCCTAAACCTAACCCTAACCTCGAGCGCTAACCATAGCACTTAACTCTAACCCTAAACCTAACATGAACCCTTAATCCTAACACTAACCCTAACCCTAACTCTTAACTTTAACCCTGACTGTTAACCCTCACACTAACCTTTAAACCTAACCTTAATCGTAATCTTTAACCCTAAACCTAATATTTAACCCTAATCCTGTACCAAACCCTAAACCCTAACCTTAAACCTAACCATAAACCTTAACCCTGAACCTAACTGTAACGGTTAAAACTAAGAGTAACCTGTAACGCTACCCGTAACCCCTAACTCTAAGCCTTCACCCTAATACTAACCTTGATCCTTAACCCGAACCCTAACCCTAACCCTAAATCTAATTCTCAGTCTTCTTGCTTTCTTAGAGTTTAGAAAGCCTACAATCCTCCCATGCCATGCGTGAAAGGAGGCTCTTCCACTGTGTCCTGAATGAACCGCTGGGGCCCATAACCAGAGTACGATAGAGTGGGTTCCTGGTGACAATCCCAGCCCCCTAACCCCCCCCCCCCGCCTAATGCAGACAAGGCCCGTGCCCTAAGCATAAACTCTACACCTCACCCAAAACTCTAACCCTGAAAATAACATTTAACCCTGATTCTATTGCTCACCTTAGAATGTAAACCTCACCGTAACCTGAACTTTAACCTCTTATCCTAACGTTAATGCATAACACTTACCCTGAGATTAACCCCTATCCCATAATTCTAACCCTATCTCCTAGTCATAACTGTGACAACTAATCCCTAACCCTAATTCTAAACCACTAACACTAACTGTTACCCTACGTAGTTACTGTTACGGTAACCTACTGTTACCCTAACACTGAACCTAACCCTTACTCCTAACGCCAAAGCTATGGCTAAAAATAATGCTAACCCTTGACCCTTTACCCTAACTCCTAACCCTAACCCTAATCCTAACCACTAAACCCAACCTTAGCTCTTAACCCTAACCCTAAACCTTACCCTGACGCCTAGACCTAACACTAACACTAAACTAACACCTAACCCTAATCATAACCCCTAAAGCTAACCCTAACCCTGAACCCTAAACCTAACTCTAACACTTAATACTAACTATATCCCTAACCCCTAACCCCAACCCTAACCCTAACCGTTAACCCTCACCCTAACCCTTAAACCGGACCCTAACACTAAATCTTAACCCTAAAGCTACGCCCAACCCTTATCCATAATCCTATCCCTTAACCCTAAACCTAACCCCTAACCCTAAACCTAACACTAACCCCAATCCTAATTCTAACCATAGCCCTTAATACATCACTACGCCTAACCCCTAACCCTAACCCTAACCCCTAATGCTAACCCTAACACTGAACCCTAAACCTAACCCTATCCCTAACCCTTAAACATAACTCTATCCCTAACCAATAATCCTAAGCCTAATCTTTAACCCTCACCCTAGAGCTTAACTCAAACCGTAACCCTAAGCCTAAACCCCAACCCTAACACTTAACACAAACCCTAAGCCTAAACACTTAACGCCAATCCTATCCTTTAACCCTAACACTAACCCTGATGCCTAATCCTAACCCTAACACTAACCCCAACCATAAATCTAACCCTAGCCCCTAACGCAAAACTAACCCCTAACCCTAACACTAACCCTAAATCCTAGTCCCTAACCACTAAACCTCACTTGAACCCTAACCCCTAACACCAAACCCTTAACCCTAACCATAACCCTATTTCTCACACTACTTCCATTCTCAGAGTTAACCAAGCCTAAAATACAACCATGCAATGCATGAGTAGAGTTTCCGCATGAGTCCTGCAAGTAGGTCTGGGCCAAAGGCCCAGGATCCGATGGTGTGGTGTCGCATGGAAACATTCTGCACCCTTCTCACCATAGATTACACAGGTCCTGTACCCTTAAACTAACCGCCAAATCAAAGCCCAAACACTGACCCTAACCCCTAACCCTACCTAAGCCCTGACCCTAATGCCCAACACTAACACTAAACGCTTACCCTAAACCTAACCCCTAAATGTAACCTTAACCATGAACCCTAAACCTAACCCAAACCCCTAACCCTAACCATAACACTTAACTCTAACCCTAAACCTAACATGAACACTTAACCCTAACCCTAACCCATAAACCTAACACTTAACCTTAACCCTAACCGTTAACCCTCACACTAAACCTTAACCCTAACCCTAATCCTAATCTTTAAGCCTAAACCTAGCACTTAACCCTTACCCTGTACCAAAACCTAACCCCTAATCTTAACCCTAAGCTTAAACCTTAAAGCTTAACCCTAAACCTAACTGTAACTGTTAAACCTAACACTAACCTTTAACCCTGACCCTAACTGAAACCCCTAACCCTAAGCCCTCACCATAACAGTAACCTATATTGCTAACCCTAACCCTAATCCTAGCCCTAAATTTAATTCTCAGACTTCTTGCTTTCTCAGAGTTTACAAAGCCTACAATCCTCCCATGCCATGTGTAGAAGGAGGCTTGGCCACTGTGTCCGGCATGAAACCAAGGGGCCCATACCCAGTGTATGATAGAGTGGCTTCCGACATCTATCCCAGCCCTCTAAGCCCCCTCCTAGAGCAGAGAGGGCTCGTGATATAAGCATAAACACTACCCCTCACCCATAACCCTAACCCTGAACATCACAGCTCACCCTGATACTATTGCTCACCTTAACACATCAACCTCACCATAACTCTAACTTGAACCTGTTATCCTAACGTTAATGCATAAGACTTACCCTAAGAACAACCCCTATCCCTTAATTCTAACCCTAACTCCTAGCCACAATTGTAACACCTAATCCCTAAGGCTAATTCAAAACTGCTAAACATTACCTTGTCCTTACAAACTAACCCTAACCCTAACCGCTAACCCTAACCGTACACCTAAAAATAACCGTAACACTTGACACTTAACCCTAACCCTTAACCCTGATCCTAATCCTAACAATTAAACCTAACCCTAACTCTTAAGCCTAACACTAACACGTACCCTAATGCCTAGACCTAACCCTAAGAGTAAACGTAACCCCTAACCCTAACCCTAATCCCTAATGCTAACCCTAACACTGAACCCTAATCCTAAGCCTTAAACCTAACTCTATCCTTAACCCATAACCCTAGCCCTAACCGTTAACCCCACACTAACCCTTAACTCGAACTGTAACCCTAACCCTTAAAACTAAACCTAACACTTAACGCTAACCCTAAGCCTTAACGCTTAACCCTTATCCTATCCCTTAACCCTAACTCTAACCCATAACGCTAACCCTAACCCCACTCTAAATCTAACCCTAGCCCCTAACCCAACCCTAACCCCTAAGCCCTAACCCTATCACTAAACCCAACACCTACTCTCTAACCCCTAATCCTCACTCGAAGCTTAAGCCCTAACCCTAAGCCCTCTCCCTGACTAATCTTCATCCCTAACCCTAACCATAATCCTAACCCTAAATCTAATTCTCAGACTTCTTGCTATCTCAGAGTTTTAAAAGCCTACAATTCTCCAAAGCCATGCGTGAAAGCTGGCTCTGCCACAGTGTCCTGCATGAAACCCAGGAGCCCATACTCTGTGCACAATAGAGTGAGTTCCCGGGGACAATCACAGCCCCCTAACTCCCCCTGCTAGTGCTGACAGGGCCCATGCCATAAGCAAAAACCCTGCACCTCACCCATAACCCTAACCCTGAACATAACACCTAACCCTGATGTTATTGTTCACCTTAACACGTAAACCTCACTGTAACCCTAACTTTAACCCCTATCCTAATGTTATTGCATAACACTTACCCTAAGAACAAACCCTATCCCTTAATTCTAAGCCTAACTCCTAGCATAACCGTAACACCTAATCCCTAACCTTAATTCTAAACTGCTAAACATTACCTTCACCCTACAAACAACCCTAACACTAACCCTAACTCTAACCGCTAACCCTAACCCTAACCATTACCCTGATCATAATCCTAACAATTAAACCTAACCCTAATTCTTAACCCTAACACGAACCATTACCATAATGCCTAGACCTAACCCTAACTGTAACCCTAACCCCTAACCCTAACCCTAACCGCTAATGCTAACCCTAACCCCGAACCCTAAACCTAACCCTAACCCTATCCCTTAAACCTATTACTATCCCTAAACCATTACCCTAATCGCAACTGTTAACCCTCACTCTCACCCTTAACTTGGACCGAAACCCTAACCCTTAACCCTAACCTTAACCCTTACTGCTAATCTTAAGCCTTCACCCTTTACCTTAATCCTATCTTGTAAGCCTAACCCTAACGCTGACCCCTAACCCACCTGAACATTAACCCTAAACCTAAATCTAACGCTAGCCCCTTACAAAAACCTAACACCTAAGCCCTGACACACTAATCCTAACTTCTAATTCCTAACCACTAAACTTCACTCAAACCCAAACCTCTAACCCCAAACACATAACCCTAACCATAACCCTAATTCTCACACTTCCTTTGTTCTCAGAGTTGACCAAGCCTACAATAGAGCCATGCCACGAGTGAGAAGAGGCTCTGCCTGAGTCCTGCATGTAGGTCTGGGCCCAAGGCCCAAGTACGATGGTGTGGTGTTGAGGCGACCCAGTCTGCACCCTTCCCACCATAGATTAAACAGAGCATGTGCCCTTAAACTAACCACTAAATCTAAGCCCTAACACTAAACCTAAATCCTAACCCTAAACCTCGGCCCTTATCCTAACGCCCAACAGTAACACTAAACACTCGCCCTATACTTAACCCGTAACCCGAACCCCTAAATGTAACCCTAACCATGAACCCTAAACCTAACCCTAACCTCTAGCCATAACCATAACACTTAACTCTAAACCTAAATGTTACACGAAGCCTTATTCCTAACCCTAAGCCCAACCCTAACCCTTAATCTTGAAACTTACCATTAACCCTCACACTAACCCTTAACCCTAACCCTAATCCTAATCTTTAACCATAAAGCTAACACTGAAGCCTAACCCTGTGCCAAACGATAAAACCAAACCTTAACCCTAACCCTGAAACTTAACCGTAAACGTAACTGTAACTGTTAAAAATAACACAAACATTTAACCCTAACCCCTAACCCTAAGAGCCCACCCTAACACTAATCTTCCTCGCTAAACATTACCATAATCCTACCCCTAAATCTAATTGTCAGACTTCTTGCTTTCTCAGAGTTTAGAAAGCCTAAAATCCTCCCATGCCATGAGTAAAAGGGGGCTCTACCACTGTGTCCTGCATGAAACCCAGGAACCCATATCCAGCGTACGATAGAGTGGGTTCCCGGGGACAATCCCATCCCCCTAACCCCAGCCCCCCGCCCAGTGCAGACAGGGCCTGTACGCTAAGTATAAACACTACCCCTAACAGATAACCCTCACCCTGAATATAACACCTGACCCTGATCCTATTGCTCACCTTAAAACATAAACCTCCCCGTAACCCTAACTTATCCCCTTATCTTAACCTTAATGCATAAAACCCTGAGAAGAAGCCCCATCCCATAATTCTAATCCTAATCCCCAGCCATAACCATAAGACCTCATCCCTAATTCTAAAATGCCAACCCTAAACTTCACCCTACAAACAACCCTAACCCTAACCCTAACCTCTAACCCTAAGCCCTCACCCTATCACTAATCTTCATCCCTAAACCATACCGTAATCCTAACCCGAAATCTAATTCTCAGACTTCTTGCTTTCTCAGAGTTTTGAAAGCCTACAATCCTACTAAGCCATGCATGAAAGCCGGCTCTGCCACAGTGTCCTGCAAGAAACCCAGAGGCCCATACACAGCGTACGATAGAGTGGGTTCCCAGCGACCACAACCGACCCCTAACTTCGATTCCTAGGGCATACAGGGCCCATGCCCTAAGCATAAACACTACCCCTCACCCATAACCCTAACCCAGAACATAACACCTAACCCTGATCCTACTGCTCACCTTAACACGTAAACCTCACCGTAACCCTAATTTTAACCCCATATCGTAACGTTAATGCATGACACCCTGAGAACAAGCCCTATACTGTAATTCTAACCCTAACTCCTAGCCATAAGCATAACACCTAATCTCTAATTCTGAAACACCAACCCTAACCTTAACCCTACCAACAACACTAACACTAATCCTAACCCCTTAC
This sequence comes from Eulemur rufifrons, assembly GCF_041146395.1. Taxonomy (NCBI): domain Eukaryota; kingdom Metazoa; phylum Chordata; class Mammalia; order Primates; family Lemuridae; genus Eulemur; species Eulemur rufifrons. The sequence goes on from NW_027182851.1 coordinate 27,121, forward strand.
CCTAACCCTACGCCTAAAAATAACCGTAACCGTTGATCCTTAGTCATAACCCCTAACCTTAACCCTAACCCTTAACCCTAATCCCAATCCTAACCATTAAACATAACCCCAACTCTTAACCGTAACTCTAACCTTTACCTTAATGCCTAGAGTTCTAACCCCAACACTGACCTACAGTTAGAAGTAACACAAACCCCTAATGCTAACCTTAAACCTGAACAATAAACCTAATCCTTAACCATAACACCCTAACCCTAACCCTAACCCTTAACCCTGACCCTAACCCTAAACCTTAACCCTAACCCTGAACCCTAACCCTAAGCCTACCCTTAACCCTAACCCTATCCATTAACCCTAACCGCTAACGATAACACTTACCCCAACCCTAAACCTACCCCTGGCTCCCTAACCCAGAATTAACACCGAACCCGTAACACTAACTCTACCCCTAACCACTAGCACCTAACCCTGACTCGAAACCTAACCCCTAAGTCGAAACCCCTAACCCCAACCCTAACCTTAATTCTCACACTGCTTCCATTCCTGAGTGAAGCAAGCCTACAATACAGCCATGCCATGTGTGAGATGAGGATCCGCCTGAGTCCTGCATGTAGGTCTTGTCCCAGGGCCCAGGGAATGATGTTGTGCTTTCGTGGTGACTCCGACCGCACCCCTCTCACCGTAGATTAACCAGGTCCTGTGCCCTTAAACTGACTGCTAAATCTAAGCCCTACCACCAACCCTAACCCCTGACCCTGAACCTAAGCCCCGAGCCTAAAGCCCAACACTAACTCTAAACACTTACCCTAAACCTAATCCCTAACCCTAATGCTAACCCCTAAACGTAACTCTAACCACGAACAGTAAACCTAACCCTAACCTCTAACACAAACCCTAACACATAACTCTAACCCTAAAACTAACCCTAACCCTTAACCCTAAACCTAAACCCTAACCCTAACCCTTAACCTTAATCTTAACCGTTAACTCTCATGCTAACCTTTAATCCTAACCCTAATCCTAATCTTCAACCCTAAACCGAACACAACCCTAACCCTGTACCAAACCCTGACCCCTCATCTTAACCCTATCCGCAAACCTCAACCCCAAAACGAACTGTAACCGTTAAACCTAACAGTAACCTTAAACCGTAACCCTAATCTGTAACCCTATCCCCTCACCATAACACTACACTTCATCCTGAACCCTAACCATAATCCTAACCCTAAATCTAATTCTCAGACTTCTTGCTTTCTTAGAGTTTAGAAAGCCTGCAATCCTCCCGTGCCATGTGTGAAAGGAGGCTCTACCACTGTGTCCTGCATGAAATCCACGGGCCCATACCCAGAGTCCGATACAGTGGGTTCCCGGTGACAATCCCAGCCCCCTAACCTCCCCCCAGCCTAATGCCAACAGGGCCCGTGCGCTAAGCATAAATGATACCTTTAACAGATAACCCTAACCCTGAACATGGCACCTAACCCTGTTCCTATTTCTCCCCTTAACACGTAAACCTCACCGTGAGCCTAACTTTAACCTCTTAACGTAACGTTAATGCATAACCCATTCCCTGAGAACATCCCCTATCCCATAATTCTAACCCTATCTCCTAGTCATAACTGTAACACCTAATCCCTAACCCTAATTCTCCACCGCTAAGCCTAACCGTAACGCTGCCTACAACCCTAACACTGACAGGAACCCTTAGTTCTAACCCCAACGCTATGCCTAACAAAAGCCCTAACCCTTCACCCTTCACCCTAACCCCTGAGCATTACCCTAACCTTTAACCATAATCCTAATCCTAACCATTAAACCTAACCCTAGCTCTTAAAGCTAACCCTAAACCTTACCCTCACGACTAGACCTAACCCTGACACTAACCTAACACCTAACCCTAACCATAACCCCTAAAACTAACCCTAACCCTGAACCCTAAACCTAACCCTAACACTGAACCTTCACTATATCCCTAACCCCTAAGCCTAATCCTAACTGTTAACCCTCACCCTAACACTTAAACTGGACCATAACACTAAACATTAACCCTAACACTAAACTTTAACCCTAACCATAAGCCCAACACTTAACCCTAATCCTATCCCCTAACCCTAAGCCCTAACCCTAAACCTAACCCTAACCCCAACCCTAACCCTTAATCTTGACCCTTACCATTAACCCTCACACTAACCCTAATCCTAATCTTTAACCATAAAGCTAACACTGAAGCCTAACCCTGTGCCAAACGCTAAACCCAAACCTTAACCCTAACCCTGAAACTTAACCATAAACCTAACTGTAACTGTTACACCTAACACTAACCTCTAACCCTAACCCCTAACCCTAAGACCCCACCTTAACACTAACCCTAACCCTAAACATTATCATAATCCTACCCCTAAATCTAATTCTCGGACTTCTTGCTTTCTTAGAGTTTAGAAAGCCTAAAATCCTCCCATGCCATGAGTAAAAGGGGGCTCTACAGCTCTCTCTTGCATGAAACCAGGAGCCCATACCTAGCGTATGATAGAGTGGGTTCCCGGGGACAATCCCATCCCCCTAACCCCAGCCTCCCGCCCAGTGCAGACAGGGCCTGTACGCTAAGTATAAACACTACCCCTAACAGATAACCCTCACCCTGAACATAGCTCCTGACCCTGATCCTATTGCTCACCTTAAAACATAAACCTCCCCGTAACCCTAACTTATCCCCTTATCTTAACCTTAATGCATAACACCCTGAGAAGAAGCCCTATCCCATAATTCTAATCCTAACCCCTAGCCATAACCCTAACACCTCATCCCTAATTCTAAAATGCCAACCCTAACCTTCACCCTGCCAACAACCCTAACCCTAACCCTAACCCCTAACCCTAAGCC